>NC_139716.1:11283222-11300722 GCF_964188405.1 Protomyctophum parallelum | reverse complement strand
GAAGGGGGCGGGGTTTCACCTTGAAGTCGCGAGGGCCTTTAATTACACCACGACGGAACACCACCGCTGGATATTACTGCAGTAAATAACACGGATCGACAAGGTCAGGGTGTGCATGTTTGTGCGCGCGTGTGCACGCGCGTGTGTATAACTATCCAACAGGGACCAAAATCCCCCCTAGCGATCGTAAGACCCAAAAAAAACCTTGACTTTAGATGGGGACATTTGCGGGCCCCCCCTGGGGTACGACCCCAATAAATGTTTACCCTTTTATTATTTAGACTAGACTTTCGTAGCTGCATTCACACCGGCAGCTAAAAGCTTTTGTTCAATGGAAGACATGGAGATACAAGCTACAGGCCACCATTCATGTTCAATGGAAGTCAGCGACATGGAGATACAAGCTATACAGGCCACCATTCATGTTCAATGGAGGTCAGCGACATGGAGATACAAAGCTACAGGCCACCATTCATGTTCAATGGAGGTCAGCGACATGGAGATACAAAGCTATACAGGCCACCATTCATGTTCAATGGAAGTCAGCCGACATGGAGATACAAAGCTACAGGCCACCATTCATGTTCAATGGAAGTCAGCGACATGGAGATACAAAGCTACAGGCCACCATTCATGTTCAATGGAGGACAGCGACATGGAGATACAAAGCTACAGGCCACCATTCATGTTCAATGGAGGTCAGCGACATGGAGATACAAAGCTATACAGGCCACCATTCATGTTCAATGGAAGTCAGCGACATGGAGATACAAAGCTACAGGCCACCATTCATGTTCAATGGAGGTCAGTGACATGGAGATACAAAGCTATACAGGCCACCATTCATGTTCAATGGAAGTCAGCGACATGGAGATACAAAGCTATACAGGCCACCATTCATGTTCAATGGAGGTCAGCGACATGGAGATACAAAGCTATACAGGCCACCATTCATGTTCAATGGAAGTCAGCGACATGGAGATACAAAGCTACAGGCCACCATTCATGTTCAATGGAAGTCAGCGACATGGAGATACAAAGGGACGCCTGATCAGGTTTGTGGCTGCTATACAAGAGCTACAAATCCATGGGCTACACAAAACTGCAAATGTGTTGTTAACGATTTCCAATCACCGTCTCAGCTTGTATAACGAGCAGGAAACCCAATTACTTCCACTGGCCATGCAGTTCCGAGTTCTTGCTTGACGAACATCCACTCAAGCAACCAAATGGACCCATTTGGTTCCATCTAGGCCTATAGCTCTCAGAGTTATATGGAGAGAGTCCTGAAATTCTAAAAGTCTGAGAAAAGGTATAGCCTTTAAAGGGTTTCATGACTCTTGAAGAAAGGCTATCTCTGAAGCTGGAGCCTGTTTTTCTGGGGAGCAAAAAGAGGCCATCTTTGAAGTGACACCCGTTTGTTGAGGAGCGATAGCACTGGTTAAGTGGCTATACCGTATCTTCACTGGGACAGTGGCGCAAGTGTGGAAGTGTGGAAGTGTGTGTGTGTGTGTGTGTGTGTGTCAGAGAGAGAGAGAGAGAGAGAGAGAGAGAGAGAGACACTGTGCCTGCCTGTGCATGACCATGCGTCTGTGTGTATTATCGTAGTGTGGGAGCAGGTTGAGTGCACAGTGCGTGCGTGCGTAAAACGGCAGGTTTCCAGGGGGGGTAGATTGATGTGAGCGATCAGGCTCAGATAGCCAGGAGTGGAGCTAAACCACATCTATCCAGCGAATAGCATGCAGCCAGGAGAGGCTGTTCTTTCAGGGGAGAAGGGGGGGGGGGGGGGGGGGGGAAACAATAGCCCCTCTAATAGCTCCAGTTTGTCTCAGTTAAAGACAGCCTGGACCCCTTGTACGCACACACACACATACACAGGTACGCACGCACACTCCTTCCACACCTTCTTCCGGTGGTGGAAGAGTACTCTGATTTTCTTTTTTTACTCAAGTAAAAGTATAGCGATACCAATGCAATACAACGCGATGCAGTGCATTATCTGTGGGCGTGTGGATTTTTGATTATCCGAAGTACTGTTTAAAATAGGGCTTAATGTACACGCACCACGCACACACACACACACACACACACACACACACACACACACACACACACACACACACACACACACACACACACACACACACACACACACACACACACACACACACACACACACACACCTCTTCCAATACCTTCTTCCCTCTTCCATTCATACCTTCCCCCCCTTTATCCCATTCTGACCGGGCACTGACTTGGTGTCGGCATCATGTTATGCTTCAGCTATCTAAAAACAGCAGATCTACAAGCTCATATCGCGCCACCGAGTGGCGCGATACGAGCTTGTAGGTCTGCTATTTTTTGAAAAATCGAAGAACGACTGACATTTTTTTTAATCTGATCTCAGGTCAGAATGGGTTCATCAGACCAGTGTGTGTCCGGCGGAAACCTCGTTATGAATCTGATCTCAGGTCAGAATGGGTTATTGACCAAAAGGAAACCGCTCGGCCTCCCCTCCCCGGCACGCAATTATAGTGTCATTTGTCTCCCTGCTTGATCCCCGTCCGTCGTAGAAGATATTATCCCGTTCTGTCGTAGAGGATATCGTCTGACGGGTGCATCCACCCCTATTCTCTCTATCTATTCTCTCTGGATACAATGATTTCCAGCCAATACAGCTCTTTACACCATTGAGAAGAGATTATATGGTCCGACGTCTCAGCAAAGCCATATACATACGGACGCAGCCAAGTGCATTGGCACCTGTTCTTGTTTAAAGCCATGCTTGGAGATTGTCCTAAATACATCTCATCTTTTCTGAAGTCTTACCACATCACCGGTCAAGTGGTTTCCCCAAATTCAAGGTACCAAAAGTTAGCTCTGTGTACTTCTGGTAGATCTGCTTTTGGCTTCTGTGGCCCTAATAAATGGAATGACCCGCGAACGACATTGAAACTGACCACATTGGTACCCTCGAGTCGTTTTGAAACCTTTGGTGAGCATACAGACCTTAGAGTATATATATTTATAGAGAAGGCACCCAGAGGAAATGGACATAGTGGCCGAATGAAGGTATTGCAGCCTGGCCCCAAACACATGAACGCGCTTGTCCGTTGACTATCATTGTACACGTTCACGACGGACGACGCTCGTGCGCGCTCAACGGCCAGCGTGTTCATGTGTTTGGGGCCACTCCACCATTGCAATCCGTCCCAGAATGCACTCTGTTCCTACCAGGAAGGAGGAGTGAATCCGCCTCATGCGCTTTTTGAGCAACTCAATGCAAGTGGATGGGGAGGAGAACTCGGGTGTCTTCTCTATAGATATATATACTCTATGATACAGACCCCCACAATGTATGTAACTGTTTTTAGATCGTTTTAAAATTTGTCTTAGCTTTTTTTATTTGTATATCTTGCTATTTTCTTTTCCTGATCTTCTGATGTATTGTACATTTTTTTCGATATGATATTGTATTAGCCTATTTGACGACACTGAAAATGAGTTTGATCACTCAGTGTAATTTTGAGAACAGACGGCTAAAATGTGACAAAAACTAAATTAAATTTTAATCAAAAGACAAACAAACCTACATTGCTGTGGAAAAAACAACACTGCAACAAGCTACACATGTATGTACAGTATGTTAATATCCTGGCTCCAGTCCAGCCAGACATCTTCATATATACAGTAAAGTGGATATCAGTGTGCAAACACGTTGCAGAGTGGAATGCGCTGTATAAATAACATGTATGCGAGACTCCCTTTCCCCAGCCAATATTACAGCACCATGTTGTTGTTATCAGATCATGGGAGATTATGAGGGAGGACCTGTGGGTTATTATGGTGTTTGGGAATCAGTAAGGGAAGCACGCCGACCTGAAAGCAGAGAGCTCCAGCATGTATCCCCGAATAATATTGGAATATTAATGTGACGCTCATTCATAAATAGTACATCAGCTCTGCATTTGTATTTTGTGCTACTACCCTCCACCCTCTAGTCCAGGGGATCTCAACCTGGGGGTCACGACCCCCCCAAGGGGTCGCCAAATCATTTTGGGAGGTCCCCAGATTATTATTATTATTAGTATTATTTTGCAACTGAATGGCTGGAGAAGGGAAATTATTTTGACATACTGTAGTACATGCATAAACGTTCCTTAACCCATTCTGAACGGGCACCCATTTTGGTGTCGGCATCATGTCATGCTTTAGCTATTGAAAAATAGCAGATCTACAAGCTCGTAGCGCGCCGCCGAGTGGCGCGCTACGAGCTTGTAGGTCTGCTATTTTTTGAAAAATCAAAGAACGACTGACATTTTTTAGAATCTGATCTCAGGTCAGAATGGGTTAATCAGACCAGTGTGTGTCCAGTGGAAACCTCGTCTGAATCTGATCTCAGGTCAGAATGGGTTAAGGTTCAATTGGGCGTGGGACGGGGGCCAAAGCATTTCCGGGGGTCCCCAGCCAAAAACGTTTAGAACCCCTGCTCTACTCTTAGAAAAACGGACTTGAGTTACACAACTTAAAAAAAAGAAATCTGACCTGAGATCAGATCAGATCAAATCCTCTGACATGCTCCGCTGGGGTTAACCCGTTCTGACCTGAGATCAGATTGTGGCGAGTGGCGCGCTACGAGCTTGTAGGTCTGCTATTTTTAAATAGCTAAAGCATAACATGATGCTGACACCAAAATGGGTGCCCGGTCAGAATGGGTTAAAAACAAGCTCACAGTGTGTTACGCTTGCGACACATCGTGAGCTTGTAGATCTTTTTTTTTTGGGGGGGGGGGGGAGCTATAATATGGATGCTGTGGTTCAAGTCGTTCTAAGTATAACATTCATGATCTGATTTTCAGTATGGGACTCATACTGAAAATGGCTGATCTACAAGCTCACATAACACAATGCGTTAACTTGTGACGCATTTTGGATTTGTATTAGTAGTTCTCTGCTGTTTTGCAACGAATGTTGTGTGCTTGTGAGAATGCACTCGTGATCATTTCCAAGGACTCCTAACTGCTTGCTCTTTGTGTTTAGTCCTTGTGTTTAGATGAAATATCGTTGCCACTATAAAAGGGACAAGACATATGTGGTATCAATTTGTTTGTCTGACATCCAGGAGTGGATAAATGTGTGATAGCACTTTCAGACGTGCAGCTGAATACGATTTTTAGGGGTATAATCTGATTATGCAAAAACCATATAATTCATTGTTGTCTAAACTCCAAAAAATGATTATTTTGTATGCACATTTCTGATGTTTGTACCATGGATGGACATGGGCCAACATCATAATAATATTATTATTATTATTATTGTGGTTTTGCCAAATATAATTCAGCATCTGTTGTTATATTATAACAACAGATGCTGAATTATATTCGGCAAAACCACAATAGCTGCCTCTCTGAAACAGGGTACATCCTAAACGTATGAATTAAACATCATAGAATCATGAGTGATACGTCTTTTTTATGGGTTTATGAGGATGTAGAAACCATTTTAGACATTACTTTGAAGAGTCAGGAACTCTCAAACTTAACCCATTCTGACCGGGCACCCATTTTGGTGTCAGCATCATGTTATGCTTTAGCTATTGAAAAATAGCAGATCTACAAGCTCATATCGCGCCACCAAGTGGCGCGATACGAGCTTGTAGGTCTGCTATTTTTGAAAAATCGAAGAGCGACTGACATTTTTAGAATCTGATCACAGGTCAGAATGGGTTCATCAGACCAGTGTGTGTCCGGTGGAAAACCTCGTATGAATCTGATCTCAGGTCAGAATGGGTTCATCAGACCAGTGTGTGTCCGGTGGAAAACCTCGTATGAATCTGATCTCAGGTCAGAATGGGTTCATCAGACCAGTGTGTGTCCGGTGGAAAACCTCGTATGAATCTGATCTCAGGTCAGAATGGGTTAAGGTTGTACCCCAGCACACGACGTAACTCAGGAAAACATGTAATAAACGAGTAAATGAGGAACACAAAACTAGACTTAACTTAGAGATAGCATACCACACACACACACGCATGCACGCACACACAGTATTATGTTACTTCTGGAGATACTGTTGAGCGTTCCAAAAACACATCCCTTGTCCTATCTATCAGAAGCGTGGTACACAAAACCGCACACGGTTTGTGGCCTTGGGTTTGGGGGAGAAAACCTCTGAGAGAGTCTTGGTTGCGCTACACAACACATTCACAGGATGTGACACTGTCTGTGAGTGCTTTTGCTGGTCATGGAAATCTGAATGCACTGAGGGTTACTGAAGAAAAAACCCAGATTTTCAGGAGACATTCAAACAACTTTGGCCAGACTTGGGATGTTTTTCAACAGAGCTCTCAGCTCACTTGCAGCTGGGAGGTGGTCCTGTGTCTGGAACCACCTCCTCCAGTGACGTGAATGAGCTGTGTCCTGTGCCAGGAGAAGGGAGGCTGATTCCAGTCAACTCCCACCATGTAGAGAATGTCTATTTCTCCATGCCCAATGTGCCAATACCAGACTTAAATATGGAGATGCTCTCTGCAGACTCACCCATCGGCACCAGATCCCATACAGAGTGGATCGACAACTGTTAGCAATTCAGTGGATGCACACACAGCCCCCTGCACCAGATGTAGTCTTAAGCAATAAGCCACGAGAGGTCTCAGGTTACCGGGTATTTTACACTGCCTGGGAGCGTAGGCAGACCCGACGCACAGCGGAGGGTCTTCTACCTCCCAGCCAGTGTAAAATACCCGGTAAGCTGGGGGCCTCGAGTGGCTTATTGCTTTTCTAAAACGGTTACAAACATATAGCAATATTAAAACTATTAAATTCACAAAAGTATCTACGCTTTGTGCCACCAGAGCGAGCGACCCAGAGCCAAAACACTTCCTTGTTTTGCTCCGCAAGTAGCCTATGTGACGGGAGAATAGCGCTTGAAGTATTTACGGGGCTGCCTGGAGCCACACATTCACAGTCATATGAGCCGGGCGGTGCTTAGACGCCCGCACGGCATGTGTTTGTAAAGCAATCAAGCGCTCCCCTTCCCCAGTTCAGCTACAAGGCTGCAGTTTGATACAAAGTGATTGAAGGAGTGGGTTATCGGTGAAATTTACACCGGTCACGTGACGGTAACCAGCCAATCAGAATGAAGTATTGGGACTACCCGTTTTAGAACTTGAGTTTTTGGCCTGTAAATGTGCACGAGTATATGCAAGCTTCCTAACTGCAGTTGTCTCAGCAAATGCATGGGTTGAGATGTATACAGTACAGACCTCTGCAAAAACCCCAGAACTGTACAAACCAAGCGCCTGAGGAAGATTCGATGCAACTTTGTGAGTTAATCTACTGTATACGGCTTCAGGATCAGAGGATAACAGGTGAAAACATGATCAAAAAAAGTCCAAGACGGTTTAGTGTAGTATTATAGGACATTTTGGATCCAAATCATCCGACATGACCTTGACATTTTGATCTTTGACGCAATGACACTCGACACTGCTTCAGTCACCTCATAAATCAACTCGGCCACCCCAGAAAACCTATACTTTGATGTCAGGATCATCCAAATCGGCCCATTATCCCATTCTGACCGGGCACCCATTTTGGTGTTGGCATCATGTCGTGCTTTAGCTATTGAAAAATAGCAGATCTACAAGCTCATATCGCGCCACCGAGTGGCGCGATATGAGCTTGTAGGTCTGCTATTTTTGAAAAATCGAAGACACTTTTAGAATCTGATCTCAGGTCAGAATGGGTAATATTTACAAAAAACCACAAGTCCCTTTGTCCCTTTCTTACGGCAACGATATCCGCTAATGAGGCGTCTGGGCCTGTGGACTATAGTTGTCTCATTCTGAAGATGTGAAAGAACTAAAGAATACTGTATATATTTACTCGTTTGTTAATTTTCGCAGAGACCTTTTCAGAGGCTTTCACACCCGGTTGCTTACGACTACACTTGGCCTTTGGAACAGAAGACAATTCATTGGACCGTACGGTTAACCCATTCTGACCTGAGATCAGATTCATACGAGGTTTCCACTGGACACACGCTGGTCTGACGAACCCATTCTGACCTGAGATCAGATTCTAAAAATGTCAGTCGTTCTTCGATTTTTTTCAAAAATAGCAGACCTACAAGCTCGTATCGCGCCACTCGGTGGCGCGATATGAGCTTGTAGATCTGCTATTTTTCAATAGCTAAAGCATAACATGATGCCAACACCAAAATGGGTGCCCGTTCAGAATGGGTTAATTGCAATGCATGCATGTAAATAAATAAAAAAGCCTGGGGGAAAAAAGGCTTTACAATGTGCATAATTCAATCATTGGAACACACAAGACATTCGCGAGCTAAATTGGTTTTGTTTTGTACACAGCTCAGACGCATGAGCTGCCGCATGTTAATTAATTCGTTAGTTATGTGCCTACACTGGCAACAAACAGTGACGGAAAGTAACTAATTACATGTACTTAAGTACAATTTTGAGGCACTTTTACTTTATTGGAGTATTTCCAATTTTCAGTACATTTACTTCTACCCCATTACATTTCAGAGGCAACTAGAAAGAGTGCCCTTCTGGGCACAGGTCTCCACCAGGATAGGAATGTAGGACATTGCAGCTTGCCTTCATCTGGTGGTTGGATAAAAGGGCAACAAAAGTAAATTATCCACAGATCCGTGCAGTTAGAGGTAAAAACACTTTTCGGCCAGTTATAGCGCCACCTTGAGGCTGAGTTGAAATTGTTCATGTGGCATTTCTTCCTCGGCCTAGTGGGAATGTGCGTGCACAATTTCACGGAAATCACGCGATGTGTTCATGATTTGCAGCATTTTGTTTGAAACTGAGCACTCCTGTGAACTTTGGAAGCCAATCTTAACCAATCAGGATGGAGTCTGAGAAATCTGAAAGACCCGTTTCGTTGAATGGCTGTAGAGAGACTGTGTACCAATTTGCACGATGTTTGGACAAAATATGTAGGTGTACTGTGCAAAAACTTGTTTTGCACAAGGCGGCCTCCTGGTGGCGCTATAACAGGCCGTTCTGGAAATGTTGGGGCAGAGGTTCATCGTTGGCATCCAGGGAGTGTGTGTGCAAAATTTGGCATCGACCGGGTTAACGGTGGCCGAGATTAGCTGCTCACGGACACACACACGGACGGACGGACACACGGACGGACGGACACACGGACGGACGGACGAGTGCAAAACATACTCTCCCCCCATGCCTTCGGCCTGGTGGAGACAAATATTGTACTTTTACTCCACTACAATTATTTGAAAACTTTAGTTACTATAGTTTACTTTGTAGATTTTGATTATTATCACAAAACATACACTTTCAACCCTGTATACTGTACATTTAGGCCATTAGCCGATCTAGAAAGCTCGCAGTCATTGTGAGTTGAATGCAGGAGGCAGCAGGGCTTTGTGCTTTGCTGAAAGCGAGCGCTTTGCAAACTCTGATACTTGACAGAAGCTATAGCTCACAACATATCTACAGTGGATTTTTTATGAAACAAACACTTTGCAGATAGGAAAAAAAAAGCTTTTCATACAGCCTGCAATGCTGGCGAGTTTGATGTTGTTGTGCCATTAACTTAACCCATTCTGACCGGGCACCCATTTTGGTGTCGGCATCATGTCATGCTTTAAGCTATTGAAAAATAGCAGATCTACAAGCTCGTATCGCGCCACCGAGTGGCGCGATACGAGCTTGTAGGTCTGCTATTTCTTTTTAAATCGAAGAGCGACTGACTTTTTTTAGAATCTGATCTCAGGTCAGAATGGGTTCGTCAGACCAGTAGTGTGTGTCCGGCGGAAACCTCGTATGAATCTGATCTCAGGTCAGAATGGGTTAAAGGCAAAGATGGCCGCCGGCTGGTCAATTATCTGATAGTAATTGAGTGTTTGCTCAGCAGGGATATAGATCTATGCCCATCCCTCTCTAGCTCTTTTTGCCCACCTGGCCAACCTGAGCTCATTTTCCCGTTGGGCAGCAGCAGTGTGCAGACTGGAAGAAAGTTTTACTTTGCAGACCTCATTAGAGCACCACACACGGACACACACACACACACACACACACACACACACACACGGACACACACACGGACACACACACACACACACACGGACACACACACACACACACACACACACACACACACACACACACACACACACACAGGTGAGGAAGGTAATGGTCTCTCTGTGAGCAGCTGGCCAAGCCCAGACAGCCCATATGTGTTTGTATAGCAACGTTACTGCTTCAAGGACCATTGCATCCCTGTTGCCCAGTGCCAGTGCTGGCGGCCAAAAATCTCCTGCATCCGCTTTTAAAACTTTATAGTTTTAGTTATTATCATCATCATCATCATCAGTATTATTATAATTATTATTGTGACCACGGGTCGCAGATTATATTAACCCATTTTGACCTGAGATCAGATTCTAAAAATGTCTTCTACATCCTGACAGTTTTCTGAAAAAGCCATGTTTCTAATGTCAGTGGTTCTTCGATTTTATCAAAAATAGCAGAACCTACAAGCTCGTAGCGCGCCACTCGGTGGCGCGCTACGAGCTTGTAGATCTGCTATTTTTCAATAGCTAAAGCACAACATAATGCTAACACCAAAAGGGGTTCCCGGCAAAAATGCGTTAAAGTCCGTCACGTCAGTCCGCCGCGCCCCGTCTACACGCTCCATATATGCCAATCTCCATATATGAAGATCACAACACTGACCTCATCAAACCCTGGATTATAGCCATACATGGAGAAGTCTTGGATCAGCACCTAGATCTGCATAATATGGAGCCCGGCTATAGCAACTCTACATCTGACATCAAACCTCAAACCCTTAACATGTACATATATGGAGCTGACCTTCCCCACCCATCGTCCTGTGGTGACATGACACCCTTTAGGGCGAGGGCGCTTCTCTCGCCCCCTCAGGCGTCTTACCGTTATTATATATATACGACGCGCGCATCCGTCCCTGACTGTGTCTATTTATTGCGGAGAGAAGGAGAGAGCAGTCTTCCCAGAGGAGGAGGAGAAAGGCTCCATTAAGGACAGCCGGGTGCCTGTGGGGTCCCATTAAGCTATCCTACCATAGCAACTCATGACAATAAGGTAACCATTTTCATAGGGGCTGCAGGGAATCCTCATTAAATTTAACCCATTCTGTACGGGAAAACCCATTTTTGGTGTCAGCATCATGTTATGCTTTAGCTATTGAAAAATAGCAGATCTACAAGCTCGTATCGCGCCACCGAGTGGCGCGATACGAGCTTGTAGGTCTGCTATTTTTGAAAAAAAATCGAAGAACGACTGACATTTTTTTAGATCTGATCTCAGGTCAGAATGGGTTCATCAGACCCAGTGTGTGTCCAGCGGAAACCTCGTATGAAATCTGATCTCAGGTCAGAATGGGTTAAGACACGCAATAGCAAAACTTTTGACACGCCGCTGCCTTTTCCTTCCCCCCCCCCCCCCCAAAAAAAATATGAATGTTCATTATTTTGTCATAGAGTATTATGCTATGTGCGTGTGCGCGTGCGTGTGTGTGTGTGTGTGTGTGTGTGCGCTTGCTTTTTTAGGACGTTTGCAGGGTCGATGGAAATATTCTCGGTGAACCTGTGAGCTAAAACAGATCATCTATTTTCGCTTCTGTCGTGTGACACTGTATGACGAAGCGAGGCATTAATATCCCATTCTGACCTGAGATCAGATTCATACGAGGTTTCCACTGGACACAAACTGGTCTGATTAACCCATTCTGACCTGAGATCAGATTCTAAAAATGTCAGTCGTTCTTCGATTTTTCAAAAAATAGCAGACCTACAAGCTCGTATATGAGCTTGTAGATCTGCTATTTTTCAATAGCTAAAGCACAACATGATGCTGACACCAAAATGGGTGCCCGGTCAGAATGGGTTAATATAAGAAACAAATGACAAGTTGAAATGTATAGGGAGATGCGAGGTTTCTGCGCGACACACGACAATTATATTGCATATTAACATATTCTTCTACCACACAGATCGGTCAAAATAGCATTACATTTAAGGAATGCAAGAGCATATACTTGACATGCTGCCTATTGCCCAAAAATATGGAATTTCATTATTTTTGTCATATAATGCTGTTACTGTGAACTCGTTATTTCGGGAGAAAGAGGCTTGGGGGACAGTTACATAATATACAGGCGTATATGCTTAATGTATGCGGTGTCGTATGCCGACACGTTGTGCGAGCTTTGTACTTTAAATCTGATAGTCTTGGCGCGCCCAATGAAGTATGAATTAAGACCGGGCACCCATTTGGTGTTGGCATCATGTCATGCTTTAGCTATTGAAAAATAGCAGATCTACAAGCTCATAGCGCGCCACCGAGTGGCGCGATACGAGCTTGTAGGTCTGCTATTTTTGAAAAAAATCGAAGAACGACTGACATTTTTAGAATCTGATCTCAGGTCAGAATGGGTTCGTCAGACCAGCGTGTGTCCAGTGGGAAACCTCGTATGAATCTGATCTCAGGTCAGAATGGGTTAAGTGGGGCTTCGCATGTGCGCGTAAAAAACGTGCGCGAAAGGCCTGGAGCAGCTCGGCCGACACACACACACACACGCACGCACGCACGCACGCACGCACGCACACACACACACACACACACACGCGCACGACAGGGAGGAGGACGCGGTGAAGTGATTCCGTGCGCTCACTTTGGTTCTGTTATTCAAACGCTCAGCGGGCTCTCAGGGGTCGCCCGGTGTTCATGGAGCTATGGTACTGTTGATTACACACACGGCGGATATGAAAGACTCAATCAAAGCATCCGAGTGGATGGATAATATCGGAGCAGACAATTCTGCATGTAGACATTGCTCGACTTCACTGCATGGGAAAGTACCCACGTTAATAGAAACGGCAGGCTTTCTCTGTTCCTGGGAAAATGGTAAATGTAATTTTTTTTGACCTGAGATCAGATTCTATAAAAAAATGTCTTCTACATCCTGACAGTTTTCTGAAAGAGCCGTGGTTCTATGTCAGTGGTTCTTCGATTTTTCAAAGATAGCAGACCTTAAAAGCTCGTATACCGCGCCACTTACGTCATGTTGTGGACGAGCAAATTGGTTTTTCTAAACAGAGTGCAACTGTTTTAACCCATTCTGACCTGAGGTCAGATTCATACGAGGTTTCCGCCGGACACACACTGGTCCTGATGAACCCATTCTGACCTGAGATCAGATTCTAAAAAATGTCAGTCGCTCTTCGATTTTTCAAAAATAGCTAAAGCATAACATGATGCCCGGTCAGAATGGGTTAATTCAGCTCGGGGCTTACTGTGTATATATATATATATATATATATATATATATATATATATATATATATATATATATGTATATATATATGTTGTATTATGTATACTGCCCACGTTCTTAGTGGACATATGTATCCACGCTACACCATATGCTGCGTCCACACTGGCAGATGCAAAGATACAGTCTACCATTCATTCATTGTCAATGGAAGCCAGCGACATGAAGACACAAAGATGCATCCGACGTTCACAGATCGAAGCCGAGCCGGGTTCAACTTCCAGATGCAAAGCTACAACTGTACAGTAGCTGCGATGACGCACGTGACTATATGGACGCATGCCGACAAACCAACGTCAACGACCGTGTGAGCAACAGATTTTACAAAGCGACGACGCAAACAAAATGATGCTGTGAATCTTTGCATCTGCATCTGTGAGCGCAGCGTCACAGCAAAGTGGGCTTCCTGGATGTATGTTTATCCCATTCTGACCGGGCACCCATTTTGGTGTCAGCATCATGTTATGCTTTAGCTATTTAAAAATAGCAGATCTACAAGCTCGTATCGCGCCAACCGAGTGGCGCGATACGAGCTTGTAGGTCTGCTATTTTTGAAAAATCGAAGAGCGACTGACATTTTTAGAATCTGATCTCAGGTCAGAATGGGTTCATCAGACCAGTGTGTGTCCGGCGGAAACCTCGTGTGAATCTGATCTCAGGTCAGAATGTGTTAGCATGGCCTGCGTGCCCTTGGGGAATCCAACACTCACTCATTAATTGAAGTGCTCTCACCGGGGAACTGTGTGTGTGCCCTGCAATGATATTTACCTGTATTTAGCGCACTAGTGGAAGCGCCAGGGTGACTGTGCATCTAATGGCCCTATGCAGGCAGGCAGGCCTGACTCACTCACTCACACACTGCCTGGCTTGCCACACACACACACACACACACACACACACATCCTAATGGAGGGCACGGAACCTGCCGGAAACCCCCATGCACCAGTTGTCAGATAAACAACCACTTAGCAGGTCCCAGAGGCAGCTGGGGACATGACGAGAGAGAGACAGAGAGACAGAGAGAGAGAGAGAGAGAGAGAGAGAGAGAGAGAGAGAGAGAGAGAGAGAGAGAGAGAGAGAGAAAGAGAGAGAGAGACAGAGAGACAGAGAGACAGAGAGAGAGAGAGACAGAGAGACAGAGAGAGAGAGAGAGAGAGAGAGAGAGAAAGAAAGACTCAAACTTTTTTTTATACCACATTTTTTATGACCCCACACTTTATTTATAATGCAACTTCAAAGTGGAAATAAAGAATATCTTAAAATTAAAGGCATATATATATACATTGCTGGCCTTATGCATATTTAATATTAGAAAATTAAAATAGTAGTGATTCCTGCTGATTATTATATTAATTTAATTGGTAATTGTACCCACTGCCGCGAAAGACTCCCCCCCCCCCCCCCCCCCCCCCGCCAACATAAAGGCTAGATGGCGCAAGCATCGAGTCTGGCATCGTTCCACGGCGGCCATCTTGCTACAGTGAACATTTCTGGTACGTTTATATGGTAGCTGGTGTTCAGCTCAAACAAAGATACTCTTAACTCGCTGAAATCTGGACAGATTTTACAAACGGTTTGGTTTATTATAAACCAAATAAAAAAAAATCAATGTGGTTATGATTCAGGATGATTATCTGCAGCCTAATGTTTTTTTCTTATTTTTAAATAAAATAATGATTGAATTTTTATGAAAGCAATAAGGTACACCCTGCACACTGTTCGCAGCTCTGCTCGGCACAAGAGTATTGTTTAATGAAGCGTCCCTCCGGACCTGATCCTCAGGCCTGAGGAAGGCGTTTATAACAAACCTAAACCACTGAGCAAGTTATGGTTATTTTAAAAGTACATGCCCCATAGACACAATGTCATGAGTCATCAGTGTGCGAACTACCTAACACAGGGGTGGGCAACTTTAACGATGGCGAGGGCAAATATATTTCCACACTCACTCCAGAGGGCCACAGTGCATGTTACAATCGTAGCAAAAATAGCTTGTACTTGTAGATCGGCTATTTTTGCTATATTTGAATTGAAAACCTGAATAACTTTTTTGCTATTTTTTTAATTGGAATCCTTAAAAGTAACCTTTTTATTGAATTTCAAACTTTCCGAACTGTTTAAACATAACTATACATTGGACACAAAAAAGACAACAACATTGTAATACTAGTCATTAAGTACTATAGTCATTTAATACTAGTCATGAAGTCATTAAAGCAGGTTTGGAATTGTAAACAGCTGAAATCAATACTATATCAGTATTCTGATATTAACATGAGGGCCACGTACATTAAGTGAAGGTGGGGGCCGCCAGTTGCACACCCCTGACCTACTGTAACACAACAACAACAACAACAACAACAACAACAACGACGCATGGGTACCCGAGAGGCTACGGTAGCTAAGCTGGAGAACACTGTTTGAGTCATCAATAAAAGCAGCACAAGTATGTGTTTCTGCAGCTACACATTTGTATTAACTGCAGCATATTATTTAGCCAAAACATGTATGTTGCCAGAACCAACAGCGTTTCTTAATTCAGCTTTGGACACAGACCGTGTGTTCCCCCCCCCCCCCCCCCCCCCCCCCCCCCCCATCGGGCGGCAATGCCAATGCGCGACCCCATACGGTGACCCCACTGGCACCCACCCATAGTTTGAGAACCGCTGCTTCATGGAAGCCCCATGTTGGGCCAGTGCTTTATGTCCAACGGCGGGAACACGTTTACAGTAGGAGAGGTACTGTACTGAACGCTTAGTGCTGTGCGCATTTTCGCGAATTGTCACGCGGAAAAGTGGCTTTTACTTTACCCTCTCCACACGCATGAGCAAACTGACACAGGCAATTAACCAGGATAACTTAACCCTTTTAAACATTATGTTATAATTTATCTATGGAAAAATAGCAGATCTACAAGCTCATAGCGCGCCACTGAGTGGTGAGCTACGAGCTTGTATAGGTCTGCTATTTTGAAAATCATAAAAATGTGGCACAAATCTTTGAATATATATTCTTTCAAAGTGAATGTTTTTAACTCGGGTCTAAATGGGTTAATAAGGCACCGATAATACTATGATACAGCATATTTATTAGGCCTATAGTAACAGAAATCTGGTTTGATTAAAATGATTATTATTTTCCCCCTTCCAGACGAGGGGGGGGGGGGGGGGGCTGTGCCTGGGCCGAGGGGGTGCTCCAGCCCCCCCCCAGCACCCCTACTTCCCTCAGCCATAACCTCTGTGGTGTTGGGAGTATTTGACATGTGTAATGAGTAGCATTCTGCCTCCTAGTCACGTGTGAAACAACGTGCAATCGGCTGTTTACAAATAACACGCGTCGGTTTCCCATATAACCCAGAGGGTCCGCTGTTTAGATCCCACATTAAAGCCTGATGGATGAGCACTTTGTAATTGGCTTGTTGGTTCGTTGAACTTGTACAACTCCTGGGCAAGATCCCATGGACATGGGCAATGACGGATCATGCATTATTTAGCAGGGTAATCTTAGGATATGTGTGCTACTTCCAAGGGAGGCGTGCAATCCTGCTCGGAATAATACAGGCATCAAAACAGGGGGGTGGAAAAGATAAGTTTCCACTTAACCCATTCTGACCTGAGATCAGATTCATACGAGGTTTTCCACTGGACACACACTGTCTGATGAACACATTCTGACCTGAGATCAGATTCTAAAAAAAAAAAGTCGTTCTTCGATTTTTTCAAAAATAGCAGACCTACAAGCTCGTAGCGCCACTCGGTGGCGCGCTATTGAGCTTGTAGATCTGCTATTTTTCATAGCTAAAGCATAACATGATGCCGACACCAAAATGGGTGCCCGTTCAGAATGGGTTAAGCCCCATTTCTAAATGAGTGAATGTGTTTAACCGCATCTGTCCGTCTGTGTAAGTGCAGTGGTGAAAATCTGTGACTAATGTGTGGAAGTATGAGTAATCATGGCAGGTGTGGGAATAAGGCTGGGTTGCCATGGCAATCAATTGGCTCTGGCAGACCCTGGTTTTGTTAAACTGACCATAGGTCCTATAGGAGCCGACATTGGGACAGTATAGTTCAAATACAGCCAAGTGTCAATAATTAAAAACTTTTCCTTTCATCAGTGATTTTA
>NC_139716.1:11272540-11277540 GCF_964188405.1 Protomyctophum parallelum | reverse complement strand
TGAGTGATACGTCTTTTTTATGGGTTTATGAGGATGTAGAAACCATTTAGACATTACTTTGAAGAGTCAGAAACTCTCAAACTTAAAGGACCACTTCACCACTTTTCAACCTGTCTTCATATAATAGGTCCTCACTAATAATCATGAAAAAATGGCGCATTTCTTTTCTACTCGGTCTGTGTCTCATAGGAGGGCTGTGGGCAGTTCAGAAACCGTCTTCCAGTGACATCATCGATGGGGAATACAAGCTAATAGAAACTACAGGCTTTCTAGCCCTGAAAAGTTGCAATGCGAAAATGGAAGCCATCGTTCTCACGATAATGAAAATCTAAACATTTTTGTAAAAAAATCTTGTTTAAAAAAAAGTCTGCCTAATGTTGATGTCCCTGGAAGACGGTTTCTAAACTGCCCACAGCCCTCCTACGAGACACAGACTGAGTAGAAAAAAATGGTGCCATTTTATCATGATTATTAGTGAGGACCTATTATATAAAGATAGGTTGAAAAGTGGTGAAGTGGTCCTTTAAGGTTGTACCCCAGCACACGACGTAACTCAGGAAAACATGTAATAAACGAGTAAATGAGGAACACAAAACTAGACTTAACTTAGAGATGGCATACCACACACACACACGCACGCACGCACACACAGTATTATGTTACTTCTGGAGATACTGTTTAGCGTTCCAAAAACACATCCCTTGGTCCTATCTATCAGAAGCGCAGTACACAAAACCGCACACGGTTTGTGGCCTTGGGTTTGGGAGAGAAAACCTCTGAGAGAGTCTTGGTTGCGCTACACAACACATTCACAGGATGTGACACTGTCTGTGAGTGCTTTTGCCGGTCATGGAAATCTGAATGCACTGAGGTTACTGAAGAAAAACCCAGATTTTCAGGAGACATTCAAACAACTTTGGCCAGACTTGGGATGTTTTTCAACAGAGCTCTCAGCTTCACTTGCAGCTGGGAGGTGGTGGTCCTGTCTGGAACCCCCTCCAGTGACGTGAATGAGCTGTGTTCTGTGCCAGGAGAAGGGAGGCTGATTCCAGTCAACTCCCACCATGTAGAGAATGTCCATTTCTCCATGCCCAATGTGCCAATACCAGACTTAAAGGTGTAGTGAAATGAAAAAGACGTTTTTCACACTTTTAGACCATATCCGTGGTCATTATATGGGCATACCTAACAATGGATGCCAATTTTTTTTGAAAATTCTCATTTCTGTGTGTTTTTATATCAAAGGTCCATGAAAACGATTGCATTATTTATTTATTAAAACGAAAACGTGCTGCGTGATGACGTGTAGAGACACACATCGATAAAAGCCAATAACAATGAAGCTCACCCGTTTAATTCCCCATATTTGCGTGTCCGTCCATCACAGGTGCTACTGATTACATAATACTCCGTTTTTATTACCATTCAATATAACATCCAGACAGTGTATTACTCGCTTTCAACTTAATCATCACGCTAGAATATGTATCTGAAAACATTATATGGTAGAAATAAGCCACATTAACAGTAAACTGGATGTGCTGGCCGACCATATGATTTATAAACAAACACATACCACGCTGTTGCGCATAGCATTAGCTACCGTCCCTAGCTACCGTCCCATCGCCTGAAGGGATGCGACGCTCTGATTGGTTCAGAAACTTCAGACCGGTGTTTCATGTTGAAACACCATTTTTCATGTTGTTCACCATTTCCGTTTCACTACACCTTTAAATATGGAGATGATCTCTGCAGACTCACCCATCGGCACCAGATCCCATATACAGAGTGGATCGACAACTGTCAGCAATTCAGTGGATGCACACACAGCCCCCTGCACCAGATGTAGTCCTTGAGGTTTTTGGCCTGTAAATGTGCACGAGTATATGCAAGCTTCCTAACTGCAGTTGTCTCAGCAAATGCATGGGTTGAGATGTATACAGTACAGACCTCTGCAAAAACCCCAGAACTGTACAAACCCAAGCACCTGAGGAAGATTCGATGCAACTTTGTGAGTTAATCTACTGTGTATACGGCTTCAGGATCAGAGGATAACAGGTGAAAACATGATCAAAATAAAAAAAAGTCCAAGACGGTTTAGTGTAGTATTATCCCATTCTGACCGGGCACCCATTTTGGTGTCAGCATCATGTTATGCTTTAGCTATTTAAAAATAGCAGATCTACAAGCTCATAGCGCGCCACCGAGTGGCGCGCTACGAGCTTGTAGGTCTGCTATTTTTGAAAAATCGAAGAGCGACTGACATTTTTAGAATCTGATCTCAGGTCAGAATGGGTTCATCAGACCAGTGTGTGTCCGGTGGAAACCTTCGTATGAACCTGATCTCAGGTCAGAATGGATTATTTACAAAAAAACACAAGTCCCTTTGTCCCTTTCTTACGGCAACGATATCCGCTAATGAGGCATCTGGGCCTGTGGACTATAGTTGTCTCATTCTGAAGATGTGAAAGAACTAAAGAATACTGTATATATTTACTCGTTTGTTAATCTTCGCAGAGACCTTTTCAGAGGCTTTCACACCCGGTTGCTTACGACTATACACTGGCCTTTGGAACAGAAGACAATTCATTGGACCGTACGGTTAATTGCAATGCATGCATGTAAATAAATGAAAAAGCCTGGGGGAAAAAAGGCTTTACAATGTGCATAATTCAATCATTCGAACACACAAGACATTCGCGAGCTAAATTGGTTTTGTTTTGTACACAGCTCAGACGCATGAGCTACCGCATGTTAATTCATTCGTTAGTTATGTGCCTACACTGGCAACAAACAGTGACGGAAAGTAACTAATTACATGTACTTAAGTACAATTTTGAGGCACTTTTACTTTATTGGAGTATTTCCAATTTTCAGTACATTTACTTCTACCCCATTACATTTCAGAGGCAACTAGAAAAAGTGCCCTTCTGGGCACAGGTCTCCACCAGGATAGGAATGTAGGACATTGCAACTTGCCTTCATCTGGTGGTTGGATAAAAGGGCAACAAAAGTAAATTATCCACAGATCCGTGCAGTTAGAGGTAAAAACACTTTTCGGCCAGTTATAGCGCCACCTTGAGGCCGAGTTGAAATTGTTCATGTGGCATTTCTTCCTCGGCCTAGTGGGAATGTGGGTGCACAATTTCACGGAAATCACGCGATGTGTTCATGATTTGCAGCATTTTGTTTGAAACTGAGACTGGACGGAGTGCAAAACATACTCTCCCCCCATGCCTTCGGCCTGGTGGAGACAAATATTGTACTTTTACTCCACTACAATTATTTGAAAACTTTAGTTACTATAGTTTACTTTGTAGATTTTGATTATTATTACAAAACATACACTTTCAACCCTGTATACTGTACATTTAGGCCATTAGCCGGTCTAGAAAGCTCGCAGTCATTGTGAGTTGAATGCAGGAGGCAAGCAGGGCTTTGTGCTTTGCTGAAAGCGAGCGCTTGGGCAAACTCTGATACTTGACAGAAGCTATAGCTCACAACAAATCTACAGTGGATTATTATGAAACAAACACTTTGCAGATAGGAAAAAAAAAGCTTTTCATACAGCCTGCAATGCTGGTGAGTTTGATGTTGCTGTGCCATTAACTTAACCCATTCTGACCGGGCACCCATTTTGGTGTCGGCATCATGTCATGCTTTAAGCTATTGAAAAATAGCAGATCTACAAGCTCATATCGCGCCACCGAGTGGCGCGATACGAGCTTGTAGGTCTGCTATTTTTTTTTTTATCGAAGAGCGACTGACATTTTTTTTTTAGAATCTGATCTCAGGTCAGAATGGGTTCGTCAGACCAGTAGTGTGTGTCCGGCGGAAACCTCGTATGAATCTGATCTCAGGTCAGAATGGGTTAAAGGCAAAGATGGCCGCCGGCTGGTCAATTATCTGATAGTAATTGAGTGTTTGCTCAGCAGGGATATAGATCTATGCCCATCTCTCTCTAGCTCTTTTTTGCCCACCTGGCCAACCTGAGCTCATTTTCCCGTTGGGCAGCAGCAGTGTGCAGACTGGAAGAAAGTTTTACTTGCAGACCTCATTAGAGCACCACACACGGACACACACGCACACACAAACACACACACACACACACACACACACACACACACACACACACACACACACACGGACACACACGGACACACACACACACACACACACAGGTGAGGAAGGTAATGGTCTCTCTGTGAGCAGCTGGCCAAGCCCAGACAGCCCATATGTGTTTGTATAGCAACGTTACTGCTTCATGGACCATTGCATCCCTGTTGCCCAGTGCCAGTGCTGGCGGCCAAAAATCTCCTGCATCCGCTTTTGAAACTTTATAGTTTAGTTATTATTATCATCATCATCATCGTCAGTATTATTATAATTATTATTGTGACCACGGGTCGCAGATTATATCAAACCCATTTTGACCTGAGATCAGATTCCAAAAATGTCTTCTGCATCCGGGCAGTTTTCTAGAAAAAGCCATGTTTCTAATGTCAGTCGTTCTTCGATTTTATCAAAAATAGCAGACCTACAAGCTCGTAGCGCGCCACTCGGTGGCGCGCTACGAGCTTGTAGATCTGCTATTTTTCAATAGCTAAAGCACAACATAATGCTAACACCAAAAGGGGTTCCGGCCAAAAATGGGTTAAAGTCCGTTCACGTCAGTCCGCCGCGCCCCGTTACACGCTCCACATATGCCAATCTCCATATATGAAGATCACAACACTGACCTCATCAAACCCTGGATTATAGCCATACATGGAGAAGTCTTGGATCAGCACCTAGATCTGCATAATATGGAGCCCGGCTATAGCAACTCTACATCTGACATCAAACATCAAACCCTTAACCCATTCTGACCGGGCACCCATTTTGGTGTCAGCATCATGTTATGCTTTAGCTATTTAAAAATAGCAGATCTACAAGCTCATATCGCGCCACCGAGTGGCGCGATACGAGCTTGTAGGTCTGCTATTTTTGAAAATCGACCA
>NC_139716.1:11227540-11267540 GCF_964188405.1 Protomyctophum parallelum | reverse complement strand
ATGCCAATGCGCGACCCCATACGGCGACCCCACTGGCACCCACCCATAGTTTGAGAACCGCTGCTTCATGGAAGCCCCACATTGGGCACACGTTTACAGTAGGAGGTACTGTACCGAACGTTTAGTGAGTGCGCATTTTCGCGAATTGTCACGCAATACTTTACCCTCTCCACACGCATGAGCAAACTGACACAGGCAATTAACCAGGATAACTTAACCCCTTTTGGTGTTTTAATTTTTTTTTTTAAACAATCTTTGAATATATATTCTTTCAAAGTGAATGTTTTTAACTCGGGTCTAAATGGGTTAATAAGGCACCGATAATACTATGATACGGCATATTTATTAGGCCTATAGTAACAGAAATCTGGTTTGATTAAAATGATTATTATTTTTCCCCTTCCAGACGAGGGGGGGGGGGGGGGGGGGGGGGCTGTGCCTGGGCCGAGCACCCAGCACCCCTACTTCCCTCAGCCATAACCTCTGTGGTGTTGGGGAGAATTTTACATGTGTAATGAGTAGCATTCTGCCTCCTGTCACGTGTGAAACAACGTGCAATCGGCTGTTTACAAATAACACGTGTCGGTTTCCCATATAACCCAGAGGGGTCCGCTGTTTAGATCCCACATTAAAGCCTGATGGATGAGCACTTTGTAATTGGCTTGTTGGTTCGTTGAACTTGTACAACTCCTGGGCAAGATCCCCATGGACATGGGCAATGACGGATCATGCATTATTTAGCAGGGTAATCTTAGGATATGTGCGCTATACTTCAAGGGAGGCGTGCAATCCTGCTCGGAATACAGGCATCAAAACAGGGGGGGTGGAAAAGATAAGTTTCCACTTAAGCCCATTTCTAAATGAGTGAAATGTGTTTAACCGCATCTGTCCGTCTGTGTAAGTGCAGTGGTGAAAATCTGTGACTAATGTGTGGAAGTATGACTGAAGTAATCATGGCAGGTGTGGGGAATAAGGCTGGGGTTGCCATGGCAATCAATTGGCTCTGGCAGACCCTGGTTTTGTTAAACTGACCATAGGTCCTATAGGAGCCCGACATTGGGACAGTATAGTTCAAATACAGCCAAAGTGTCAATAATTAAAAACTTTTCCTTTCATCAGTGATTTATTTTGGGGAAGAGCTCTTGGGGTCCAGTAAGCGCCCGGCCTGCGTGTGTGCAAGCTTGCATAACAAAAGATCAAAAGCAATCACAATCGCACACCCCCGAAAAAACCTTTTGAAGTCTGCAAAAAGAACAAAGATGAAAAGGGAAGACTTGTAGGCTTGTAGCACCCGTGGGTGACCATTTCAATTTAGGACATCCAACCAGGGGGCGTGCATCGACTCAATATGTCTGAATAAAAAATGAATAAATTAATGAAGCACCTTAAAAGTCATGCTGTGTAACTCTTTCCAAACTAAACAAAGGTTGAACTTCTAAATAGACTATACTAAGCATTCTTTTTTTTTTATTCGAAAGATAATGGAGGCAATGAAATGTACCGGAAATGTATATTTTATGTGTTCTACAGTTGAGACCCTGCAGCATTCCTTCGTCAGCAGTCTTCTTTCCTGGTAGACAAAATGCTAAAACAAACAGACTTTAAGGGCACTGTTAAGTGTGTGGACATTAGTTTAGCCTTTGAGGTTTTTTTTACAACAAATGCAATGTTTTTTTTAAATCACTTGAAATAATTGTTCTTTCATTGATTTGACAAACTGGTCAGACAGGAAACAGACCAAGCCACTAAGCCAGTATTTGTTTCTACTGTTCCATTGAACTGCAGTTAAAGGTATATTCAGTGATTTCACTCAAAAAACCTTAGGTTTCGTTTTTGGCTGCGGGACCCAGCCTTTCGTCCAATCAGGATAGAGAGTCAAAAACGAAACCTAAGGTTTTTGACCCCCAGGGGTTAACGGGGGACAGGGAGAAACTCCTTATATGGCCAGCACACTCTATAGTAGGGAGGATTATCACAACAAAACAAAAAATAAGTGATATTTGAATTAAGTGAAATCACTGAATATATCTTTAAAGGATCGCTAAAGGATAGTGCAGTGGTGGAAAAATAAGTACTCGCACGTTTTACAGTAAAAGTATCAATACTGCAATCTAGAAATACTTGTTACAAGTAAAAGTCTGGAATTCTAAATGTACTTGAATAAAAGTATTGGCATCAAAATATACTTATATAAAGTACAACACCATCGGGGGCCCATGACGTAAATCACCGTCAGTTAACCCATTCTGACCGGGCACCCATTTTGGTGTCAGCATCATGTCATGCTTTAGCTATTGAAAATAGCAGATCTACAAGCTCATATCGCGCCACCGAGTGGCGCGATACGAGCTTGTAGGTCTGCTATTTTTGAAAAATCGAAGAGCGACTGACATTTTTAGAATCTGATCTCAGGTCAGAATGGGTTCATCAGACCAGTGTGTGTCCGGCGGAAACCTCGTATGAATCTGATCTCAGGTCAGAATGGGTTAAAGTGCACGGTCATGTGCCCAGAGACGGAGATTGATAATCTCCGTCAAATCAGTGCTATGAAAACTGATCGCATCGCTCTACAGCCTAGAGGCGCTTGCTGACGATGGGCACATTTTATTAATGGATTAATGGATTAAATAGGCCCGGGCCCTCAAGGTGTTAAAAGTACTCATTCAATACAGACGTTTTTTTCAAGTTTTCAAATGGTAAAAAAATAAGGTAAATGGTGCTATATCGTTTGGCAGTAAGAGTCAGTCACAGTACTGTACTGCACTATAGGGTCAAACACACTGTAAGAGTCAGTCACAGTACTGTACTGCACTATAGGGTCAAACACACTGTAAGAGTCAGTCACAGTACTGTACTGCACTATAGGGTCAACCCCACTGTAAGAGTCAGTCACAGTACTGTACTGCACTATAGGGTCAAACACACTGTAAGAGTCAGTCACAGTACTGTACTGCACTATAGGGTCAACCCCACTGTAAGAGTCAGTCACACACATACTGTATACACTGTACTGCACTATAGGGTCAACCGCACTGTAACAGTCAGTCTCAACATTTTAAATGCTTTGGCCATGTATCGTGACCCCCACCCACCCAGCCCCCCCCCCCCCCCCCCCCCCCCCTCCCCACCACCAATACAAACTGACTGCTAAAATAATCTTAATAATAGAGGAAATATATCATAAATGAGTAGTGAAGAAACCAGATATAATCCTTAAGGAAAATGCATGCACCACGTACTATGTCAACTATTCATTTCCAGCCATTCAGTTAAAAAAAAAAAAAAGGTGCCCCCCCCCCCAGGAGAACTCCTGTCCTAGAAGCCTGCAGCAGTGCAGTGTAATTAAGATGCAGTCAACTGTCCCAATGTTCACTGAAACATTGGTACACACTACACACACACACACACACACGGAGAGCACACACACGCACGCAAGCACGAACACGGCAGCAGCATTGCAGCAACACAGTTGCAGCTATAGGCTATTACCCGGGAAAGATACAACAGAATGGAAAATGTAAGCACATTAAGCTTGTTCTTATTTCATTATACCTTGGCAGCTCCTTGCACATTCTAGATTGAGTATAGATTCCACCGTTACCTTGTGGAATATTTAAAGATTCTTGCACGCACACCACCATATATCTACTTATCACTCCAGTCACTGCTCACATACTGTACACCTGCCAGGGGCTGTGTACGATAAACCAAATAGAGCACCGAAGTCCTGACGTAACTCGCTCATCCCGACGATTCCCCTGGTTCGCGGAAGTAATTTCTCTATGGAGAATAACATGGGGTGATCTTAATATCGTCTACTATAAGCGTTGTGGTCCAAAAATAAACAAGCTGTCTCGGCGTTATTGTCAGGGAGGTGTCTCTGTATCGTTTGCAACAGTCAGTCACTCATATATGATACAGTCTGCTTCTAGCGAAAATCTAACTAATTCAGTAGCAGTAACAATATAGCGTTTTCTCTCAGTCAGTTGATTCTTCATATCCATATGAGTGAAGCGGCCGGGGTGACATGTTTATTTTTCAAACACAGTTCTTATATGAGGAGATCTAAAATCCCCCCTATGGGGATTTCAATGCAACTAAACAAATACATGAACCTGGGGACTGACGCCCTCTACTGAAAGTGACGTCAGACTTCGGTGCTCTATGCCAGTCTTTTGACTATACAGTCTCCTCCCTGGCCTGAATTCCAAAAAGTACCTACAAATGTCAGCCGGTTGCATGCAGGGCTTTCACTTAGCGAGCCTCTCTCAACTCTGGAGAGGCTGTATAGCTCGGCTGACTTTCAACCCCTGTTCTGGGGCACGGCGGTCATTAAACCGCCGGTCAGTGGGTCCCAAACTGGGGTTCAGACTCAGGACCCCCAGGGGTCTCTAATTATACCACAGGTCGTTTCGAGCCGGAAGCAATCTGATTGGTTGAAACACTCTTATAGCCGTGGGTTAAACCAGCACCGTTCACCACCCAATCAAAACAAAGAATTCAGCTGCTCTGTTCTCCCAGAGCGCTAGCAAACTCGGTGGCTATAGGCTAGCTAGTTTCTTGGGACATTTGTGGTCGCATCACGTCAGTGATGCTTGCGGAACTCGACTCCGTCTCGTTCCTCAGCGCATCACTGTCGTGGCAATAATCACGTTAACCCACACCCTCTCGTGTAATATTGCTTAAATCTGTTTTGGGGGAGGGGGGGGGGGGGTCCTCTGATGCTTATAGCTTAACCCGTTAAAACAGGAAAAGCATCCTTTAGACTTCTTTGGATATTCAAAAATACACATAGGCCTACTGTATACGAGCGTCACTTTGTGCCTCGTTATGAACTTGCAGGTCTGCTATTTTTGAAGAATAGGCGCCTTCACACTGATAAGAAACAGCATGCGCGCGCATACCGGCAGCAGAAGCACCCTGACTCTCACAAGATGCAATGGAAAAGTTCTATAGCTGCACTCACGTGTAAAAGATACTAAATGTGAAAACAAACCAAATGCTATTTCCGTGCTCGGACACTGCAGGGACACAGCCAGCCAGCCAGCCAGGGACACACATAGCTCCGTATACGAGTTGCACCACTCAAAAGATTAAAAAATCAATTCAACCAACTCAATTCAACAAACTGACCCCAGTGCAGTACAGCAAGACAACTCCTATAGAACCTTAATGTCCACTTGTTTAACCAACTGATCCCAGTGCAGCCTAACATTACTAAACTCCTGGTTAGAACACACACTGACAGTGACACACACACACACACACACAGGCACACGTGTGTCGTGTTCATGCACGCGCGCCGCATTCATGTGTTGCTACATGCTAAGCTAACGATACTGTTATTGCTACTAGGCTGCACGCACGCACGCACACACGTGCCACGTTCATGTGTGTTACTTGCTACTCACCGGGCGGAGATCAGAGAGAGGGGGCTCTCTCTCTATGACGTTGCTGGACCCTATTTCTTCACAATTCCTGGGGTTTTTACTTCCCTGTGCTTTGCTGTCCAATAAGCCTTATTATTATATATTCCTTTATTGTCGCTTGTCGAACGTAAGCTTGATAACGTTGGTTCATGTTGCAAACACTTCATTCAACCATGACTCGGTGACAGACAGCCCGACCTGCGTTCCGTAGTTTAGTAACTTTTGTAGCTGTTCTTCTGAGCACAGCATGCAGTCCATTCAACTCTAGTGTGTGTGTGTGTGTGTGTGTGTGTGTGTTTGTGTGCGTGTGCGTGGGCAGCGTGGCTG
The DNA here is from genome assembly GCF_964188405.1 of Protomyctophum parallelum. Lineage (NCBI taxonomy): Eukaryota > Metazoa > Chordata > Actinopteri > Myctophiformes > Myctophidae > Protomyctophum > Protomyctophum parallelum. The sequence goes on along the minus strand of NC_139716.1, from coordinate 11,261,784 downwards.
CGTGCTGCTGCCTCCGTTTGTAAACAGAGCGAGCGCCGAGCACAAAATAAAATATATTTCGTCTTCGTTATAGTGAACGAAATGAACACAGATTTTAGTTCAGTCTTTATTTTTGTTAACCACATTTTCGTTTCGTCTTTATTCATCAACGAAATTGCATAATGATTTAGTCCAATTATTGTCTATACACGTGGATTTTTGTCTTGTTTAGTCTAGTTTTCGTGCGGTGAAAAATGGGCGTTGACGAACATATTTCGTTTTTCGTTTTCGTTGACGAGAACAACACTGCTGAGAGGTCAGGGTTCAATTCCCTGGGGCCAGGTCACACCAAAGACTACAAACATGGTTCCCATGCAGTGCCTTAATTGACTGCCTTCCCGCTCGGCTCTCAGCATGCAGCAGACTCCTGACCTGTGGGAAGCAAGTCTCCATCACACCCTGTTGACAGGCTATGACAGCTACAGTGACATACACTCCATTAAGAGTTCTCAACGGGCCCAAAAATTAAGGCTCGGCCCGACTCTAAAGATTACCATAATGGAAAAACAAAACACCACAAAATGGCCGGCGCGGCGTGGCCGTGACGCAGTGTGTGTGAGAGTGAGAACAGGGTTCAACGGACTCATCGCCGAAATAAAGGATTTATGTGACTCACGTTAGGCTGTTATGTTCCATTTCCATCATTCTAATGGATTCCAGACTGGGGAGTAAACATGAATAGCAGCTGCTGCTCCCTTTTAGTGACGCAGTTATATGTCCAAAGTATTGTCCCCGTTCGCAAAGTGCAATCATTCACCGTTGTGCAACAGTACATCAATCATTGCCACTTAACCCAAATACATACACGTGTAATGTGCGTCACAGACGCTGTTGTCCAAAAGAACAAACATACAAACCGAGATACAAACCATCCACGCACCGCTCATGGCGTGTAGCTTAGAGATCTGTTATTCTGGGAACATAATAACGAGGCGCTCCGACGGACGGCGGTTATAATACTAAGCATTTTGGAATTAAAATAGCCTGTAGCCTGCAGTGGACTGTGACATTGCGTGGTCATCATGTAGGCTATATCTTGCTTAAGTTGTACAGTAGCTTACATTTTTTTAGCCAGGCTTTTTACAGAGTTATACATGATTTATATGGGTCGTTTGGTGACTGGTGACGTTGATTAATGATGAGGTTATTCATCGCAGCCAGGTGGTTTTAAAGAGATATAGCTCAGTGCAACATGACGAAAACCTGACGCTTCCAAAACTCGTGTGATAATCCCGATTGATCTTATAAAACGTTTAAGCATAATGGCAAGTTAAACCCATTCTGACCGGGCACCCATTTTGGTGTTGGCATCATGTTATGCTTTAGCTATTGAAAAATAGCAGATCTACAAGCTCATGTCGCGCCACCGAGTGGCGCGATACGAGCTTGTAGGTCTGCTATTTTTTGAAAAATCGAAGAGCGACTGACATTTCTAGAATCTGATCTCAGGTCAGAATGGGTTAATCAGACCAGTGTGTGTGTCCATGTGGAAACCTCGTATGAATCTGATCTCAGGTCAGAATGGGTTAACCGGTTAGAAGCTCATTTGGTGCGCAAACCAGAGGCCTACGTGCAGTGCTGCTGCTGCTCTGAGTCTGAAATGCCAGTGTGCTACCCCCCCCTCCTCCACTCCTCCGGCTAGCCGCGCAGCCCTCTTCATAATAAATACATAGCGGTGCATTGTATACACATTACACAAATAACAGAATTGCTATTCTGTGACCGAAGGTCGCAGAATAGCTATGAAACCTTTTGACACCTAATCTACTTTCCCCGCCACCTTTAACCCACTTTCCCTGTCACTCACGCGCCCAGCAGTCTGATGCGTGCAGACTCCGATCTGCCCCAGCAGTACGACCCTAGTGCTGGTTGCCTAGTGGTCTAAGCATACCCTTGAGCAGACCACTGTTGGGTCCTGTAGATTCTGGGGGATTTGAGATTGTTGAAATACCGTGAGCGTTGTGCACGTCTGATGTCAGTGTGAGTGATGTGTCAGTGTTGATATGCCCATATATGGGTATATATGGAGTCTCGAGTCCAAACGTGGAGAGCCTTCGTAACAACCGCGCACAACCTCACCACACTCTCACAGAAGGAGACTGCCGTCGCAGTTAACTATGACACTTTGTTTGTCCCGACGACACTCCGTCGTCTGACCGGGAGAACGCCAGAGGCGCTGCCGTCAGAGTCAATATTAAGCCCATATAATTATGGGAATGCCAACATAATGGTCATATTGTGACAGTCTCATGGTATAACCACTGTGGTTGCCGCAAAAGGTCACAGTTAACTACGGAATCGTGCATTTCCCGTCAGTCAAGTCAGTGTTCAAAAATCCCCATATATGGGGGAAAGCCCCATATACTGTATGGTGCCCAGGTCTCACCAGCATGGGCCCTTTAGGGCGAGGCCGCATCTCGCCCCCCAGGCATCTTACTGGTAAGTGACAGTGACAGTCCATTATAAGTGACAGTCCACTATAACCCATTCTGACCTAAGATCAGATTCATACGAGGTTTCCATTGGACACACGCTGGTCTGACGAACCCATTCTGACCTGAGATCAGATTCTAAAAATGTCAGTCGTTCTTCGATTTCTTTCAAAAATAGCAGACCTACAAGCTCGTATCGCGCCACTCGGTGGCGCGATATGAGCTTGTAGATCTGCTATTTTTCAATAGCTAAAGCACGACATGATGCCAACACCAAAATGGTGCCCGGTCAGAATGGGTTATAAGTGACAGTCCACTATAAGTGACAGTGACAGCCCATTTATAAGTGACAGTGACAGTCCATTATAAGTGACAGTGACAGCTGAGAACCTGATCCAGTGACACAGCACAACCAACAAAGCACCAAAGGCAACTTGTAATCCCGTTAAAGGATTACATCTTCCGGCATCTTCAAAATATGTGCGCACACACTCACGGGCGCAAAAAAAACAAAGGTACACACACACAAAACCAACCCACGTGCACACACGCTTAGTTGCTTATACACGTACTCAAGCACGCAAGTGCACACACTTGCATGCCACGCACGCACGCACGCACGCGACACACACATACAGAGAGAGAAAGGGATCGTTCACAAAGCTTATATAAGACGAATGATTGACAACAGGTCTCTGACGCCGCCGCCCCGCCCGTCCAAGGGGAACGTCCAGGGCACTTCAATTCCCCCCCGCCTTGTGTCAGATCGATCGCCACGATGGCGTCCACGATGGTGTGAACTATAAGCCGGGGGGGGATCAATGCTTTAATCCCCCCCCCCACCACCACAGCTGCGCTCAAAGGTCAGCCTTTAACCCATTCTGACCTGGGATCAGATTCATACGAGGTTTCCGCCGGACACACACTGGTCTGATGAACCCATTCTGACCTGAGATTAGATTCTAAAAAATGTCAGTCGCTCTTCGATTTTTCAAAAATAGCAGACCTACAAGCTCGTATCGCGCCACTCGGTGGCGCGATATGAGCTTGTAGATCTGCTATTTTTCAATAGATAAAGCATAACGTGATGCCGACACCAAAATGGGTGCCCGGTCAGAATGGGATAAGCCCCTCTGTCAGCCAATAAAGCCCCCGTCTAAAAGAGGATGGTAAATTAAAACCTGAAGGCTTCAGATGCCACACCGTGACAAGCCGAGCATCCACCTGTGTCGTTGTGTGTGGGGGGGGGGGGGGGCAGGCCAGACGTCAGCAGCTATAGTGGTGTGGCCAGTGCTGCCAGATTTTGCGAGAGAAATAAGCAACCATGGGTCTATAAAAAACAAGCCATAAGGATGCGACTATTATAGGTATATAGGGGATGTCCCGATCGTGTTATTTTGCTCCCGATTCGATCATTTGAAAATGACCTGATCTCTCCCCCGATTTCCAATCACGTGATCAATCGGATCGGAGCAAGCCTAATTATAGAGTAGGCCACATGAGTGCTTTAAACCGAGACAATTCTACCATCCCACAAGCTCACAGTCACAACGCGCTGTGAGCTTGTAGACCGGCTATTAACAAAATAAACATCTACAAAAATGTGGAATCTCTTTGAAACATTTTAACAACGCAATTCTAGTAGGCCCCTGAGACAAATTAATTAATTTCAGATGGGGGTCCATGGTCAAAATAATGCAGCCCTTGACATGAAACTGGAAGTGAGCCCAGATTTAAAAAACAAAATAAAACATAACCATCCAGATTCATCAACAGGGAGTACTTCTCCCACCCACTGCCTCTTAACCCCTTAAAGGACCACTTCACCACTTTTCAACTTATCTTCGTATATAATTAGTCCTCACTAATGTTCATGATAAATACCACCTTTTTTTTCAACTCTGTGTCTGTGTCTCATAGGAGGGCTGTGGGCGGTTCAGAAACCCGTCCACCAGTGACATGAACATTAGTGAGGAGCCATTATAGGAAGGCAGGTTGAAAAGTGGTGAAGTGGTCCTTTAATCTTGAGCCCCATTGCCCCCGAAACGACAGCAGCGGCTGTCCACTTCATGAACATCTCTCAGCGGGTAAATGGAGACCCAATTGGTCTCCGGTTCCGGTTCCGGTTCCGGTTTTGATTTACCCCCCTGGGGTTTAACCCTCTAACACCCGCATTAATTTCCACTTGCAAAAAATAGATTTCAACCTTACTACTACTTTGTACTACTAGGACTAAGACTAAAAAATATGTTAAAAAATAAAGTTTGATGAAAAATTATTATAATATTATATTATAATATTATTATAATATTATAATAATTATATAATAATTATATAATAATATAATAAATTAATAATTTACATTTTGGGGATATCTTTCACAATAATGAATAAAACATGTTCTAGACATTCTAATGATCACAAAAAAACATATATTACAATTATTTTACCTACTTTTATTAGGGTAAAGGTCAAAAGTCTTAGGTTAACAAATGTTCAAAATTGCACAGAGTCCAGACATTTTTTATTTGTGTGAATTTCAGCCTCTGTGGGGGGTATTTATATGCAAATATCATGACCAATGGCATTGAAATGGCATTGCAATGAACATCACTGATGACGTTTAGGTGAAAAAAGAACAGAAAAGAATTATAATAATTTAGTAATTAAATAAAATAAATTTGTTGCTAAAAAGCAACGCTGGGTCTTAGAGGGTTAAGAGGTTTTAGAGATAGGGTTAGGGTTAACCACTTTAACCTGTTGAACCATAGCAGATACCGGTATACAAACTCATAGCTACGAGCTTGTAGATCTGCCATTTTAGAAAAATCGTGAAAATGTGGGGCTTATGCAAGGTCTCAACCTACCCGCTGAATGCAGATGAGAGCAGAGGAAACAGTATTCTGTTTTGGAGCCAGCTTGGCTGTGCGATCACAGAGAAGCCTGTGACATCATCATCATAACCGGAAGTTACGTGGGAACGCCTACTGAGTGGCAAAAAAACACTTTTCTGGCCTTGACAGCCCCATACATCTAAACATAAAAGTCCCATCTGCACTCTAGCCCGGAGTCAGGTCCTGTAATTCCATATAAGCACATCAGAATAAAGCATGTGCGCAAATCATATATAATCTTATTCATTGATCTCCGTCTCTGTACGGAGGAAGAGGGCAGGTCCAAAGGTCCAAAAACCTCCAGCATTTCCAGTTTATATAAACGAGGAACTGCTCAGCAGTGGTGTGGAAGTACACAGTACACTATACAGTTTACTACAGTAAAATCGAGAAACCATAAATCAGTGCTATTGAACACCCTTTACTTCTGTGTGTTGGTTAAAAGAAATAATTGAATGAAAAGTATTAACCCATTCTGACCGGGCAGGCGGGCACCCATTTTGGTGTCAGCATCATGTTATGCTTTAGCTATTGAAAAATAGCAGATCTACAAGCTCATATCGCGCCACCGAGTGGCGCGATACGAGCTTGTAGGTCTGCTATTTTTGAAAAAAATCGAAGAACGACTGACATTTTTAGAATCTGATCTCAGGTCAGAATGGGTTCATCAGGACCAGTGTGTGTCCGGCGGAAACCTCGTATGAATCTGATCTCAGGTCAGAATGGGTTAATACAGAGTGATTTACAGTGAGCAAGAACACAAATGTGCGCACCACGTGCCACTGTAAGGAGTAAACAGAAGCGGGTGAGGAGGCTTCACATTGGTTATGTATCCTCAGATTCTCAGAGCTTCTGTCTGTCTCTCCAGACTTGCATGACGGAAGCATTTACAAATTGCGGGAGGCAAGTCAGGCAACGGCGTGACTCGCGAGACCATTTTGGTTCCTAACTATCAATCATTTAGCCGGGGGGACGTCGCCCTCTCTCCGTGGACCCCCAGGGTGGTCTTAAATTTCATTTCAAACAAATGGCAGTGTTCCAGACACAGTGTCCCAGACGGTCTGTAAATGGATCTCACTCATACGAAACCAGTTCCAGCATTTTGTCTGGGTTTCTCTAAAAGGATGAGTTCTCGTTCTCATTATAGACGGAAACTGTCTCAGGATAGGAGGATATAGCACAATGTACTTTCTGTCTTGCCGTTTACAGAACTTCTTCCAAACTTTTATCCTCGGAAACACTTTCTTCCATCTTCAACCGATTATCCGTAGTCGGGTCGCGGGGGCAACAGCTCCACCAGAGAGCTCCAGACTTCCCTCTCCAGAGCAACATTAGTGACTTCCTCCTGGGGGATTCCGAGACGTTCCAAGGCCAGAGAGTCGATGTATTTCCTCCAACTGCGCCTTGGTCTGCCCCGGGGTCTCCTCCCAGTGGGACATGCGTCGAGGACCTCCCTAGGGAGGCGCCCGAGTGGCATCCTAACCAGATGCCCGAACCACCTCAGCTGGCTCCTTTCCAGGCGAAGGAGAAACACTTTCTTCACACACGCAGCCAACGCACACACACAGTTGTGCACGCACGCACGCACACCCATCCACCTACACACACACACACTCAGCGCTACCGAGTGTGTGTAGGCATCTCAACACAGTAGTGTGCTTGTAGTAGCCTACAACACGCATGTACTGTTACTACTGTACAGCGTCATGTATAGCTGCTATAGTTCCACAGAGGTGGAAAACATAAAACTACGTAAAAGAGTGTTCAAAGAATTGCTCTTGAGTTGAGGTAATAACCCATTCTGACCGGGCACCCATTTTGGTGTTGGCATCATGTTATGCTTTAGCTATTGAAAAATAGCAGATCTACAAGCTCATATCGCGCCACCGAGTGGCGCGATACGAGCTTGTAGGTCTGCTATTTTTGAAAAATCGAAGAACGACTGACATTTTTTTAGAATCTGATCTCAGGTCAGAATGGGTTCATCAGACCAGTGTGTGTCTGGCGGAAACCTCGTATGAATCTGATCTCAGGTCAGAATGGGATAAACAAGAAGGTCATATATCACTACTGACACTGATCAAGACAACGGTTTGTCGATTACAAACTGTGACAAAAATCCGAACGGCAGCCACTGCTGTCAAGGTGTGTACGATGAACAACCCTGAAATGATAAATGTGTAGCCTAAACTTGTTTCTGTCAACAATTACAAGAGATTTGAAGACAACAAAAGAGGTGAGCTGAAACCGAGTAAACGCTATGGGGGGGAAAAAAAGAGAAAATAATACACCTGAATGAAGGCAGCATCACTGCGTTTCTTAGGACGCATTGGGGGAAGAAATTGGCTGTCAGAGTGCTAAGAATTGTAATATCCACAGACTTGGCTGCCATAATATGACGTAACCTTCAAAAGCCATGCTTAGCGCCCCCTCACAAATCAACCGTCGCCAAGGCTAGATGTCGGGTGGCAGTAGAGCAAACTATAAGCCGCTCACCACAAAGAGAACAGAGAGAGCGGTGTCATTGATATGACATCGCTGCTACAACTAATGAATGGAAGTCGGTCGGGCTGCAGAAAAGTGTTCCTGCTTCGAGAGCGTGTCAATGCTTGTCTCTTACCTGATGATGCCAGGCGAGGTGACAACAGGAATAGGAACAGAGGTGCGAGAAGAAGATACAGCGCGGTTTCATCAATCCACGTTGAACAGGGGAGAGAGAGAGAGAGAGAGAGAGAGAGAGAGAGAGAGAGAGAGAGAGAGAGAGAGAGAGAGAGAGAGAACGCACCTGTTAGTATTGCATAACTATAGCAAAAAACACTTACAACTTGCAGTGGTGGAAAGTAACTAAGCACATTTACTTAAGTACTGTACTTCATTTTGAGGTATTTGTACTTTACTTGAGTATTTCCAATAAGCAATAAGCAAGCGCTAAAGTAGCAGACCGTCTCCGGCTCACTGATATGGAACCAGTTCCAGCAGGACTTGTCTGGTTTCTAAATGAGCTCTATACTCTCATTAAAGATGGAACTGTCTCAGTCACTGTTGGAGAAAAAAATGATTTAAAAAAATCCTAAACTCCAAAACAGTTACTTTTCAGCAAATTAAAACAGGGAAACTATGTCCCAATGCATCCGATGTGGTTATTTAATGTAGAAAAGCTCATTAAATGTTTATAAAACCTGTAGACACACTTTATAACTTTGCACTCAATAACTTTTTTTTTATGGCAGATCTACAAGCCCACACCGCAGCACAATGTGACCCGTTGTGTGAGCGTATAGATTGGTTATTTTTGCTATAAAACTTTAGTGGTTTTAGTCTTTTTTTTTCAAAATTGGTCTTTGACGTCAACATTTGCAAAGCTCCATGTTGTATACGTGGATTGAGAAAGCATGCATGGAAAGGGAGCGCCAACGAAAACATAGTATGTTTCTATGTCAGTGGTTCTTCGATTTTTTCAAAAATAGCAGACCTACAAGCTCGTAGCGCGCCACTCGGTGGCGCGCTACGAGCTTGTAGATCTGCTATTTTTCAATAGCTAATGCACCAAAAGGGGTTCCCGACCAAAATGGGATAATATTGCAGAGAATGCTACTGTATGAGGAAAAACCTGACAGCGTCTCTCACTCACGGAGGCTGAAGGCCATTCTTTGGCTCAACCAGTCAATGAAATAAATGTTCAAAATGTTCTCTGGCGATACATCAATATGAGAATGATTGAATAGTCTGGTGTTTGGACCGAAGACACCTTCAAAACATCTCTGTAACTACATTTACAGAACAGAAAACATCACATATTCCACGTACGCGCTTTGCCAGAAAATCTATACCATCTAACCCATTTTGGCCTGACCTCGAAAATTACAATATGTCTTCTAAATCCTCCAGTTTTCTGAAATAAATATTTTCACGATTTTTCAAAAGAAATCGAACCCATTTTGGCCTGACCTCAAAATTACAAAAAAAATCTTCTAAATCCACCAGTTTTCTGAAATAAATATTTTCGCGATTTTTCAAAAAATAGCAGACCTACAAGCTCGTATGAGCTTGTAGGTCTGCTATTTTTCAATAGCTAAATGACAACATAATGTTTAAAACACCAAAAGGGGTTCCCGCCCAGTGGCGAGTGGCGAGTGGCGCGCTACGAGCTTTTTTAGAATGAACGACATTTTTAGAATCTGATCTCAGGTCAGAATGGGTTAATCAGACCAGTGTGTGTCCAGTGGAAAACTCGTATGAATCTGATCTCAGGTCAGAATGTGTTACAGGCGTATGCAAAGGGCTAGTATTTTATGTAGACATAACACTCTATAGTGTATACTCATAGCTTCACTGTACAGATATTCTAGTTTAGTTTAGTTTAGTTGCACATATGTACATAATAACAATATGGTAAAATAAAATAAATACAGAAAGCAAATATTTCAATAAGAAAATAGTTAGTTACATACATGATGTGCCGAAGAAAAAGCCAAAGGGGCTTATCGAGTGGCCTTCCTATAGAAGCTACCAGTCGAGCTTAGATAACAGAAATGAAGATATGAATAATATTGGTAAGCCTAAAGATTGAAAAAAAGATATTCTAATAATATCAAATAATAACATGACTAGGGTGTGTTGCCCAAGCTTATTAATAAAAATTGCAGTAATTGTCTCTTAAAATAACTGAGACTAGTACAGACTCTGATATGAGACCGTACGGTAAGTTATTCCTCTGAAAATTGATGTTGTCCTGAAGAAAGCGGAGTGAAGATCAATGGACGCTCTGGTGTAATGATATTAAAATGGAATACATTTTGAAAACAGGCTGGGGAGTAGTTTATGAATTGATTTGAAGTTTGTTTATATCAAAAATGGGAAGAATTTTCAAAGACTGAAGATATTCTATACTGTCAGCTTGCATGATCCTTATTTCCAATTCCCAATACTTTTCCTACTACTCCACTACATCTCGGAGGCAAATAATGTCATTTTTTTTATTCCACTATTTGAAAACTTTAGTTACTAATTACTTTGTAGATTTAGATTTTTTTTTTAGATTTTTGTTATTATTTTTTATTACAAAACATGCATTAACCCATTCTGAACGGGCACCCATTTTGGTGTCAGCATCATGTTGTGCTTTAGCTATTGAAAAATAGCAGATCTACAAGCTCATATCGCGCCACCGAGTGGCGCGATACGAGCTTGTAGGTCTGCTATTTTTGAAAAATCGAAGAGCGACTGACATTTCTAGAATCTGATCTCAGGTCACAATGGGTTAATCAGACCAGTGTGTATCCCGTGGAAACCTCGTATGAATCTGATCTCAGGTCAGAGGGACCACATTTCTGATGTAGGTCCATCCGTGACACCCAGAGCCACTCGTATAAGATTCTTGTGTAGATGTTATTATTAGGTTTAGGACATACAAGGTTTCCCCCCCCCCCCCCGATAGAGATGAGACAACAAACAGGGATGTTAGTAAGCCCCACTTAGACGGAACCTTATCTGACCTGTCTGTGTAGTATCGCTGTAGCCACAAGCTGCTAGAGCTCATCACCCCCTTGTCTGTACCGTCTAACTTTGTCTACCCGGCTGTGTTAAATGCACGCACGCACGCACACACGCACACACACACACACACACGCACGCAAGCATGCAGCGATGCTCAATCCTAAAGCAATCTTGAGTCGTCTCTCCAGTGACTGGCTGTTGAAAACAAACTTAACAAAGCAGACCGGTCTTAAAGCAGAGATACGATCACCGTACACGGTGGAAGCAGCTATAGGGAAGACAAATCGCCTCATGGCTGTGTGTGGTTTGTCAGCAAATACCGACTGAGAGGATCGAAAGGCAGCTATAAGGCTGCTCTGAGAGAGAGAGAGAGAGAGAGAGAGAGAGAGAGAGAGCAATATATACCAATTGGGGGGGGGTCCTCCTTGGTGCAAGAGCTAGTGATTTAGAAGGCATTTGTAGAATCGGCCTCATGTCTTGATGAGTTAAAACCCATTCTGACCTGAGATCAGATTCATATGAGGTTTCCACTGGACACACATTGGTCTGATTGACCCATTCTGACCTGAGATCAGATTCTAAAAATGTCAGTCGTTCTTCGATTTTTCAAAAAATAGCAGACCTACAAGCTCGTATCGCGACACTCGGTGGCGCGATATGAGCTTGTAGATCTGCTATTTTTCAATAGCTAAAGCATAACATGATGGGTGCCCGGTCAGAATGGGTTAATGGTTCATTGGAACCAAACTTTAGTGAAAGTATCAGATCTACAAGCTCACAGCGTGTCGCTTTGTGCCACGTTGAGAGCTTGAAGCTCTGCTATATTCTCAAACTTAGTTTTAGATTTATCCACGGACATAATTATTATTATTTTTTTTGTGTGTGGAATATAACCACCTTTTGAAGAATGTTTTGAGTCGATAAAAAAAGTTGCGACTTTTGGTTTAATCTTTTCAAAATCTTTCGAAAAATATAGATTTTTCTTCTTTTTTCATGTGATGACGGAAAACAGAAAAAAGGCATATTTACTGCCCCCCCCCCCCCCCCCGAGCAAAAGAAAACGAAAAGTATTTGAAACGTTCACCAAAACACTGCTGCTAATCGCCCATACAGCCCCATATAGTCTGCAGCTATAGTTGAGATTGCATTATGGAATTAGACAGATAGCGGCGAGGTGTTTTTGACCTCGTCATCGAGCGCCGCCGCCAAAACAACAACTTCTACCTCGCTTTGTTCGCCTGTCAGCATAAATCGCACGCCAACGCCAGTTTAACCCATTCTGAACGGGCACCCATTTTGGTGTTAGCATCATGTTATGCTTTACCTATTGAAAAATAGCAGATCTACAAGCTCATATCGCGCTACGAGCTTGTAGGTCTGCTATTTTTTTTTAATCGAAGAACGACTGACATTTTTAGAATCTGATCTCAGGTCAGAATGGGTTAATCAGACCAGTGTGTGTCCAGTGGAAACCTGGTATGAATCTGATCTCAGGTCAGAATGGGTTAAAAATATATATGCTTCCACGCGATATCCACTGACAGGGCCGTCAGCGGGCGAACAATGAGACACATCACTGGAGCTTTACCCAAGCTCCCCTAAAGACTCAAAGCAGGATTAGTCACCCTCCGTATATAAGGCAGACCATGGAAACGGCTCAGATCCCCAGACTTTGCATTGGTTACATAAATAAACAGAACGTCAGAAGAATCCCTGCAAAAAACATGGGTATACTGCGGCAAAGTGCCCGCCCACCACCCCACCGCGGAGGCTGGAGATTCCAATCCAGCGTGGTGCGCGTCCGGCTTTGTCGAGCGTCTGACACATTATTGTCAGTACGAACGTCCTCCCGGTGGGGACTCCCACGCGGTAATTCTGTCATTTCTCGACCGTTTTGGATGTGGGATTAAGGATCACCGCCGGAACCGGGCCGCCCCCTCTGGGCACGGCGTTCCTGGGGGTCTGGATGTTCTGGGGATATCCCCACAAAGTAACTTCTCAAAGATTTTGTCCCATAATAATCAAAGTACAATACCAGAGCACAGTACACTACAATACAGTGCAGCGCACAGTACAGTAAAGTAACTAACAATATACAATATAGTTGCACCGCTCAGTTCACACAGGTGTGATCTTTAACCCATGCTGACCTGAGATCAGATTCATACGAGGTTTCCACTGGACACACACTGGTGATCAGAGATCAGATTCTAAAAAATGTCAGTCGTTCTTCGATTTAAAAAAAAATAGCAGACCTACAAGCTTGTATCAGCTTGTAGGTCTGCTATTTTTAAATAGCTAAAGCACGACACGATGCTGACACCAAAATGGGTTCCCGTTCAGAATGGGTTAAGAAGTGATCATTTAATTACTGTAGGCTATAGTTAACAATTCATCAACGCAAACAAACCTCATATTATTGTGATATTCTTTCTGAATGCTTTGTACCCCCTCTTCTACCCAGGGGGGTCTGTATTTGGTTCACTCATTCTTTGCTACGTGTTGTGAGCTTGTACACGGCCATTTTCATCAAACGTTTGCCTATTTGCCCAGAATAGGGACACTCTACATGGCTTCTGCTTCACGTGGCTTATAGAATAACGCCTGACCAAAAACTGTATCCACATTACCGCCGTGTCCAATCTGACTAGCATTACTGGATCAAACAAGAAAAGCATATTAGAGAGATTATAGTCTGATGCTGCACAACGCCTCAAAAATCCATGAATAACACGCAAAGGATTTCAAGCAAATCTGGTTTTTACAGCGCCACGGCTGAGTGCATTATTTGTGACTAGATGCGATGCCATTTCTGCTGAGCTTTAAGGCCTGACATTTCAATATAACCGCGGTGCACCCCTTTAAAAGTTACCCTTCATGCATTTAGCCGCCTGCATCCCATCCTGTATTATAGCTCCACACTGCGCATGCAGTCAATCCTTTCTTCCAAGCTAATACAGTAAATCTAAATTTGTATGCAGTAACACCAAGCCCTGCTGCTGACTCAGCCTACAAGTTACCAGACCGTTGCCTCCAAACTTTTTGATGGTCGAACGGAACAGAACAGGATACAGGATACAGCACAGCACAGCACAGCACAGCACAGACCGTGTGGTTAGAGTGTCCGTCCTGAAACTGGGAGGTCGGGGTTCGATCCCCGGCCGGGTCATACCAAAGACTGTAAAAATGGGACCCAGTGCCTCCCTGCTTGACACTCAGCATCAATGGGTTGGATTTGGGGGTCAAATCAACCAATGATTCCCGAGTGCGGCACGGCTGCAGCTCACCGCTCCTTGGCTGCGGCTCACCACTCCGGCAATAGATGGGTCAAATGCGGAGAACAAATTTCACTGCGGTAACGTGTGTGACAAAATCGTACGACTTTGACTCAATCTGTAGAGCACATTTCATACAAAAAAAAACTAAAACTAAAACTAAAAGAAGGGAAATGCAAACGTTGCTTTGCATAAGCAATGTGGATTGGAGCATGCGTGGTCTAATTTACAGTCTGGAGTCCAGCACTTCTTTCCATTGTCTGATTTGTGGCTTTCTCTCCAGTGGTTTTCAATCTTTTTGATTTAAACTCTTGGTCCACTTGGAGCCCCCCACAAGGAACCCCTTACAGTACGTTTTAAAGGTTTTATGACATTCATTTTCATTTTTTTTTCTTTTTTGTTTTAGGTTTTATGACCTCAATTACACCCAAAAAAACCTGAATTTTGAACATTCAGTGGATTTTCTGTGGTCTGACATTTTCTTTGGGGTTTTTTTTGGGCCTTTTGAGCTACAATGAAAACAGGCAACACAGTGAAACAGTGACATCTGCTGGCAAATCCCATTGACATTATATGGGATTTGCAGTAAGTGATGTCACTTACTGCCGGCAAATCTAGCAGATCTAGCAGATCTACAAGCTCATAGCGCGCCACCGAGTGGCGCGCTACGAGCTTGTAGGTCTGCTATTTTTGAAAAATCGTGAAAATGTGCCTCAAATTTGGATTTTTTTTTTTTTTCAGAACGAACGTTTTTTTAACTCAAATCTTTGCTTCTGGAGAGGTCCCTGGAACAACATATTTTCAGATGGGGGGGTCTCGGTGGCCAATTACAGATCATTTTTGGGGTCCTTGACATGAAATATTGAGTGATATAGGCCTAGAAACATAGGTTATTTCAGAAAACTGTCAGGATTTAGAAGGCTTTTTTTATTTCGATGTCAGGCCTAAATGGGTTCAATGAATAAACTAACCGAACAAGCCCCCGTTCAACAGCCATGGTGAGCAAGGATTGGACTGTACGCCACAATGCCCCCCCCCCCCCCCCACCGTGGACAGAGGTTGGCCTGTACACCACAATGCCCCCCGCACCCCCCCACTTGCAGACAGGGGTTGGGCTGTATCAGAGTAATCTAGTAAGAGAGAGGCGACACTATAGCGTTGATTCCCATTGTAACAATGTAATGCGGACGTGCTCATTCTATCTCAATGGGATGGTTCCAATGTTTGGAACTATTCAGTATTTTAGCTGTGACGTGAGCGCCCCCTCCTGAGATACTTCCGGGTCCTACTTTTGTGTCGCTTTTGTGTCCCCCATAGAGTTATACTGTGACGCTCCGTCGGACTAAATCTGAGACGAAAACAACCACGAAAGTCTCATTTTACCGCTTTCCTTGCAACAACAAAGCTGCACTGCTCTCCAAAATCTGACAGTGACAGGCCGTCTGTCCCACATGGAATACTATCGCCATTTTATTTTATTGTGTCAAATAAATCCTCATAATGCAAACTAGATTCAACATACTCAAGCCTGCACACATTCTAAATATACCCCAGAAATATTTTACCGATCAAATGGACTGTTGCCACCTTCAATAATAATGATAATAATGGTCTTTATTGTCTCCACATCATATATTTTTGTTGTCATGGACACTTGTACAAAACATTAATAATTCCACTCGAGTTGGAAGCATTAAGACCCATTTTAACCCTCAATGGCTTCCTTTCTGAAAAATAACGTCAATTTAAAAAGATTCACGCGTTTAGATATTCTATTTACAATGAGATGCGGACGGGAGCTGGTGCCACTTGGACCCGGACGTAACGTAGCACTACAAAATGACGTCGTACTTAAATACTGAATAGCCCATATAGGCACCCGCTTTGCGGCGAGATAAAAGCGTGTCGCCACTCTCTTACTATTCCACTCAGGGCTGTATGTGCCACAATGCCAGGGATGCAGGGATTTGGGTGCTTCTGTGGGCTCTTCTCTCATCTCATCCAGTGGGAGAGACCGCCGCCCCGGAGCAGCCTGGGCTGTACTGTACTGTATGATCTCCTGGTCCGTGAACACCATGTAGAAAATACTAGGGCTGTCAATCGATTAAAATATTTAATCTGATTAATCGCATGATTGTCCATAGTTAACTGTGATTCATCGCAAATTAATCGCATATTTTTGTATCCGTTATATATACCTAAATATACCTTAAATCAGTGGTTTTCAAGATTTTTCATATCAAGGTCCATTATTTATTCTGCATTTGAACCACCATTTGATGACATTTAGCCTTCCAGACCCAAACTAAAGAACTGTATTGATGTTGGCCAATGGTACCATCACGAGGCCATGTTGATCAAAAATAACATATTTTCTAAGTTTTCTAATTGTGTAGACTTAAATTAACTTAAGTAATGCAGCTGTTTAACAATTATTCAACTCTTCAGTGTAAAATTGCCATGCGTCTCTCAACCATTCTGTCAAACTTCACAGTGCGTTAATTGCGCGTTAAAAAAATCACACCAGTGTGAACCAAGTGGTGCAACTCCCGTCTATTGGTTATCTGTATCGTTCCAATTTCTTCTCTGTATCGTTCCAATTTCTTCTCTGTACTCTGGTGCCCCCTACTGGTATAAATAAGTAACATACCCGTGCTCACTTATACATACAGGTACCTACCTATAGGTACATGGACATTGCTGGATGTAGAAGTGGTTGCACCACTTAAAATAGTGCCGTTAAAAGGATTGTGAGTTAACTAGTTAATAGTGCGTTAACTTTGACAGCCCTAGAAAACACATTCAATCATATACGCTCACGGGGGTGACTCAATAGAAATCCCATCATCGCTGCCTTCCACTATATACATCTCAGTGGACCCTGTACCGTTTCCTATCGGGCCGTGAGAGAGGCTGTCCAGGATTCCCTGGACAGGGGACCTATTCTAAACGCACACAGTGACATTTCCTTGACATGGACTTGGCATTTAGTCTGATGGATTTATTGACATTTCTTCCTCTTTCTTTCCTTCTTCTTTTTTTGCCTCTCCCGTCCATTTGGGGAAACCCAGAGACAATGACCATCTGCTGCAGTGTGCGCGCGCGTGGTGTGTGCCGTCCATTTGATTTGGTTTCCACGCATGCACGCGCATGCCACACAGCCTATCAGTGGCGTGCACAGACATTTAGAGGGGCAGGTGCTCAAGTGAAAAAAAGGGCACCTTGTGCAGCGCATTTTGGGGCGGGAACCCATTTTGGTGCTTTATAGCTATTGAAAAATACCAGATCTACAAGCTCATAGCGCGCCACCGAGTGGCGCGCTACGAGCTTGTAGGTCTGCTTTATTTTATTTTATCGAAGAACCACTTGACATAGAAACATAGCTTTAGATTGTGGGGTAGCCTAAATAATATAGTAGAAGCGTTTTTTTATCAAGATTTGATCAATTTGTAGAAGCGTTTTTTATCAAGATTTGATCAATTTGATCAATCATGGTCCAATCCAAAGTAAAAGTATCAATACTCATATAACACAATGCAGAAATGTCCTGTTATAAGAACAAGCATGCCAAATGTACTTGAGTACAAAAGTAAATGCATCAAAATGTAAACACTCTCTCAAGTACTCATTATGTCGCCTCATGGCCTGAAGTAGCCAAAGTATACAGAAATGAGGTGTAGCGGAGTAGAAGTATTGGAAATGTAATGTACTCCAGTAAAGTACTCCACAATTGTACTTATAGCGAGCATCACAGTGGATGAGCGCTATTATTATTATTATTATTACCCTTATTATTAGTATTATGATATGATATGAACTTTATTTGTATAGCGCTTTTCAAAACATAGTTCCAAAGTGCTGCACAGAACAGGATTAAAAACAAGAAGAAACAGACAGTAACAAAATTATAATGGCACACAAAACAATAGCAAGCACGTATGTACAAATTGGCTAATTAAGTAGTTAAAAAAATACTCTGTATAAAGGTGGGTTTTCAGACGAGACTTAAAAATGGGGACGGATGGGGCTACCCTAATGTGCACTGGTAGTGCGTTCCACAGTTTGGGAGCTCGAGCTGGAAAAAGCCTGGTTACCCCGGGTAACTAGGTTTGTATTACTGCTACAATGTCTGAGAAACGCAGAACAAAATAATCATACTCTTACCCACGCACACATACACTAAGACAGAGAAATGTGAGGAAAAGCACTGTATGCGTCTGTGATGATGAGTGTGAAGTGTCATCTCGCTCCGAGCTGCTACACCTCACAAAAGATACTGCAGGTGTGACTTTCCCACCTTCTTCTACTTCAATCTATGCTTCATATCGCCTTGCACCCCGCCGAGGCTTCTAGCCGGCACCAACTAAGACACCACGTGTATGTACCGCTGTCGGGAAAAACATCTGCTATGAGTTTGTTTGCCTTCCTTGAACCGACAGCAATGCAAGTACATTATGCACAAAACGTGGGCAGATCCTAACATTCTATGATTCTATAATGGAGCGCTCACACGTCGGGCAGACACAAAGACGCGTTGTTGTGAGTTGCTCTTGAGCAGCTTCATGCATCATCGCGTCTGTCTTCCATTGACAATGCATGGTAGAATGCATCCATCTTTTACATCTTCACCATAAGGTTAGCGGACAACTCTGTGAATTCTGTCAGAAGCTAGGCTACTAATCCCTATCCCTATCTCGGTTCCAAAATGCTATAAAATAACTAACTAAAATAAGAGGTTCAACTGTTTATTTAACAAAAAAAGCTTTACTTTATTGTTTATTCCTTTAAGCCTGAGTCAATTTAATACATGTAATGAATAGAGTAAGATCCTCTCCTTTATTCAACAGTTGACCCATTTGTGGATAATATGTGACCAGCTTTGACTGAGAGACTGCCATCACGCACGAGGAGTGCGAGCGCGAGGAGAAAAACTTTTATTATTATTTTTTTCAAAATGAGTTAATAGCACAGGCAGACTCTTCACATACTAGAGCATGTCTGAAATAAGTGTCAAAGCTGAAATTGACATGTAAATATGAAAAAAAATCTTAAACATGTAGCTATTGTAATGTTACAGACCACAGAAGTGAACCTTTCAAGCCTGTTTTCTCAACTCGTTGTTTTCTGCAAGACATCACTCTATAAGCCATATCTCCAAAACTGTTGGGTCAAACTGAACAAGCAATATGTCAATTTGAAGCTATGATTCCCTGCTTTCATATGAAATGAAAAAACTAAAATTCAAAAAAATCCAATGGCAGTCTCCCAGTCAAATTTGGTCACATATAGTGAACTATGTTTTCCGTTTTTTTATATATCTATTCTTATTTACCCAGGGCAATAGCTTAGTGTTGTAGGCTACTTATCTTACTACTACTGACAATAAACAAATAAAAGCCTGTCTGAGAGAGAGAGAGACAGAGAAAGAAACAGAGACAGAGACAGAGAGACAGAGACAGAGACAGAGAGAGACAGACAGAGACAGAGACAGAGACAGAGACAGAGACAGAGACAGAGAGAGAGAGACAGAGACAGAGACAGAGACAGAGACAGAGACAGAGACAGAGACAGAGACAGAGACAGAGACAGAGACAGAGACAGAGACAGAGACAGAGACAGAGAGAGAGAGAGAGAGAGAGAGACAGAGACAGAGACAGAGACAGAGACAGAGACAGAGACAGAGACAGAGACAGAGACAGAGACAGAGACAGAGACAGAGACACAGACAGACAGACAGACTGGAGTGGTTAGGCAACGCTCAAAACCAACAGCAGACCCACCGGAGAACAAAATAGCCACTGCCCTGTTAACAAAATGTGGCGAAAATAGCCGATCTACAAGTTCACACAACGCATCACAATGCATTGTGAGCTTGTAGATCAGTATTTTGGCCACGCGACACGGTCGTACGGCGGAGCATATATTTGGAATTGCCTCCCACAGTGGGCCACCATTGACAGCTCAGCTGTGTTGATTGGTGAGACGGTGACAGAGCGCTGCTACTTTGAATCGAACGGGGACTATACTGTATGTCTCTTAACCCATTCTGACCTGAGATCAGATTCATACGAGGTTTCCACTGGACACACACTGGTCTGATTAACCCATTCTGACCTGAGATCAGATTCTAAAAATGTCAGTCGTTCTTCGATTTTTCAAAAATAGCAGACCTACAAGCTCGTATCGCGCCACTCGGTGGCGCGATATGAGCTTGTAGATCTGCTATTTTTCAATAGCTAAAGCACGACATGATGCCAACACCAAAATGGGTTCCCGTACAGAATGTGTTAATTCTATTTACAGGGAAACATAGGAATACAAAAAACATTTTTATCTTGATAGTGAATTGCCCCACAACATGAATACATTTTGATGTGTCTTGTTGTTGGTAACTGCTGTATAATCACACTATTACCACACGAGAGAGGGTGTGCTTTACCGTGATTATTATTGGCATATTATAATATCGTTTAAGTCTGAGCTCTCTGGAGCTCGTTATCTTCATGTAGATTCCGTTCATACATCCTTATGTGTAGTTATTACATTATGTGGATTTATAGATTAAAGTATAAATATACAGATTTACTGTGCATGGCTTTGTTACATTAAGACCTTCGGCTGTTATACTGATATGAACTGCTCCTTATCCCATTCTGAACGGGAACCCATTTTGGTGTCAGCATCGTGTTATGCTTTAACTATTGAAAAATAGCAGATCTACAAGCTCATATCGCGCCACCGAGTGGCGCGATACGAGCTTGTAGGTCTGCTATTTTTGAAAAAAATCAAAGAACGACTGACATTTTTAGAATCTGATCTCAGGTCAGAATGGGTTAATCAGACCAGCTTGTGTCCAGTGGAAAACCTCGTATGAATCTGATCTCAGGTCAGAATGGGTTATATACTGTACACCCAGTGCCTTCTATTGTAGATCTGCTATTTTCGCGGATTTAAGGTCGGCAACAACATGTAATATGTACTAACAAAGCAACAATACACTCTTTGTGTCCAAGTATACATCTTTAGTTTATTTGACCAAGTCTCTATCAATTCATTTTGTTCTCGCTCTTCCTTACATATCGCCGTCCTCTCCTTCCCTTTCGCACAGCATGCACGGAAGAAAATAAGTCACACAACTGCTCACGTGTGTAAACCCAACAACGTGATAAGAAAGTTGATCCCGTGGATTTAACATAACACAAAACAAAATGAAATCTGCTCGACTGAAATGTTCAACAGAATATGCGCTGTTTTCGCCGCACGCACAACGTGCTTCCATTGAAGACATTATTATGCCGGTTTATGGAATCCAAATGACTGAGAAGTTGAATTCGTGCGATTCTGATTGTGATTCTGAGCTTGATCCAAATATACCAGAATAAAAACCAACCAGATGATGAAACACTAAACCGAGGCTAACAGAGGCTGCCGTTAGTTTCACTGTCTCTGGCAGAGAGTTTTAACCCATTCTGACCTGAGATCAGATTCATACCAGGTTTCCCGCTGGACACACACTGGTCTGATTATAACCCATTCTGACCTGAGATCAGATTTTTTTTTTAAAGTCAGTCGTTCTTCGCTTTTTTTCAAAAATAGCAGACCTACAAGCTCGTACCGCGCCACTCGGTGGCGCGCTATGAGCTTGTAGATCTGCTATTTAAAAAAAGCTAAAGCATAACATGATGCCAACACCAAAATGGGTGCCCGGTCAGAATGGGTTAAGTAGTCAATCAATGTGCTCCCCCCCCCAAATTAATACTCTAGCGTCCAATTTCCCTTTAATGCCAAGTCCGACCTTGACCTTATCTAAATTAACTGGACACTTTTTCCATCCCTTTTTTTAACCCATTCTGACCTGAGATCAGATTCTATAAACGTCTCCTACATCCTGACAGTTTTCTGAAAAAGCGATGTTTCTACGTCAGTCGTTCTTCGATTTTTCAAAAATAGCAGACCTACAAGCTACGAGCTTGTAGATCTGCTATTTTTAAATAGCTAAAGCGTAACATGATGCCGACACCAAAATGGGTGCCCGTTCAGAATGGGTTAATAATGGCTTTAATGTCCATGTTTTAGTGAGGAGCTGTCACTCTTTATAAGAGGCCCCCCTCAAGGGCGCAAAGACGTTTGTCTCGCTAAGTTTTTTATCGATCCTCTGCTCTGCTTTTTAATTGTGTCCGGCTTCATATTTTAGCAGATTGGTCGGACAGCAACCCTCGTCCATCGATCCTGGCTCTGACCCGTTGACTGATGGACTTCTTAATGTGCTAAGACCGCGACAGCATCTGTGCCATTTATATGTGAGCTATTTCCAATCGTTCCAATCACTTTAACCATTCTTTTGTACTTTTCAAAAAGATGCAGATCTAAAAAGCACACACAGCAGCGCGTCACTTTGTGCTGCACTATATGAGCTGGAAGATCAGCTAAAATTTGGAACAACATATTTTGAGATTAGTGTCCGTGGGCCAAATACATATAATTTTGGTGGTCCTTGACATGAAAAGGATTGAGATTACCACTGTGATGGAATTTATACTAACACACGAATACTTAAACTAAAATATAAGGTGAGGACAAGATGATTATGAGGCATTCAGTTCAATTTAATAGAGATCTCTAGAGCACAACCATCTTCCAGCATGTCGGATGATGACTGAACTCCAGAACAAATACATGTGTGTCAATTTTATACAGTCTTACATAGAGGGGGAGGAGTAACTGTTGGTCACATGACCAGACAGGTAGCCTCCACATCAGACAATGGGACAAATCTGAAGGCCTATTCATAGTCTGGATTTTCGGTGATGAGGTGACCACCACTCCGGTGGTGAGCTGACCACCGGAGCTGAAATAACATTGAGCGGTGGTGAGTAAAAACAGAGAGAAGGGCTGGAGCGGTGGCGGTGGTTTGCTCTTCACCGTGGCTTGTGACGTCATGTTGTAGTTCGGCGGTCACCTCACCACCGAAAATCCAGACTATGTAAGAGCCTTAACAAGTAAGATGCGCAAACGCGGGAAGCGAACGCAGCTCGTAAATGGCAATAACAACAATTAGAATAAATTACATATTTTTTTAAGGTTTTCTTTTTAAAGTTCTCTTTTTTGTGTATTTTTAAGATTTTATTTTTAAGTTAAGTTTTTTGAAGTCAAGTGTCTTTAAAGTTTTTTTTTAAGTTAAGTTTTTTTGTTTTTTAAGATTTTATTTTTAAGTTAAGTTTTTTGAAGTTAAGTGTTTTTAAAGTTTTTTTAAGTTAAGTTTTTTCTTTTTCATTTTAAGTTAAGCTTTTTTTTTAAGTGAAGTTTTTTTAAGTTATGTTGTGTGTGCGTGCGTGTGTGTGTTGTGTGATACAGCTGCGCCCTCTGGTGGCGGGCGGGTGGTGTAACAGCGGGACAGACAGACACACACACACACAGACAGACATGATCTGCAGGGTCTCATAGTTATTGCTCAGTGGGTTCGCAAACAAAAGCCTATTGATGTGCGTAAACGGTTGATTAAGCCTAGTACTCAGTGTAGACCACACCCAGTTAGACATCAGGATATTTTAACAATTAGTGGTGTGAAAATGCACAATTTCATATTTCCCATTACACCACCGATATAGCAAGATACGCTATGTTTTTTTATCGGCCTCAGGTCTCAATGGGTTAAGTGTTTTTTCCCCTCCTACTGTAGCTGATGGACCCAGCGGTGCTCTTTCTTCTTGTCCTGTAAGTGTACTGTACTGGCCTGGTTTCCAGCCCATATAGTGGAGCCTCTCAGAGTCTGACAACAAGTAAGAGCAAACGCGGGAAGCGAACGCAACTCGTAAATGGCAATAACAACAATTAGAATAAATTACATACTTTTTTAAGGTTTTCTTTTTAAAGTTCTCTTTTGTGTTTTTTAAGTTAAGTTTTTTTAAAGTTTTTTTTTGAAGTTAAGTTTTTTTTGTGTTTTTTTTAAGTTTTTAAGTTTTTATTTTGAAGTTAAGTTTTTTGAAGTTAAGTGTTTTTCAAGTTTTTTTATAAGTTAAGTTTTTTTATTTTTAAAGATTTTTTTGAAGTTAAGTTTTTTGAAGTTAAGTGTTTTTCAAGTTTTTTTAAGTTAAGTTTCTTTTTCATTTTAAGTTAAGTTCTTTTTTTAAGTTAAGTTTTTGTTAAGTTAAGTTGTGTGTGAGTGCGTGCGTGTGTTTTGTGTGATACAGCTGCGCCCTCTGGTGGCAGGCGGGTGGTGTCACAGCGGGACAGACAGACAGACAGACACACACACAGACAGACATGATCTGCAGGGTCTCATAGTTAGTGCTCAGTGCATTCGCAATCAGGCTAGTAGTGTACTGTATCCAGTAGCCAATAATGTGAGACGTGACATCATGGAGTTTCACCGACGACATCATGCCACCACGTCTCTCCTGAACAGCCATGATCACACGACTCTACAAACTAGCAAGTAAAGTTTTTCAAGTAATTATAGTGGCGTAAAAAATGTGCAATGTTTGCCTGTTTGACATGTAGTGGAGTAGAAGTACTGAAAATTGATAGTATACTCCAGTAGTAAAAAAGTACAAAAGAATACCTCAAAATTGTACTTAACACATTTTGGGGGGGGGGGGGGAACCCCTTTTGGTGTTAGCATCACGTCATGCTTTAGCTATTGAAAAATAGCAGACCTACAAGCTCGTAGCGCGCCACCGAGTGGCGCGCTACGAGCTTGTAGGTCTGCTATTTTTGAAAAATCGAAGAACGACTGACATAGAAACATATAGCTTTTTCAGAAAACCGTCAGGATGTAGAAGACTTTTTTTTTTTTTAATCTGATCTCAGGTCAGAATGGGTTAAAGTAAGTACAGTACTCGCGTAGATATGTACGTATGCAAAGCGTCCTTCCTATAGGACGTCAACGTGTCCAGCACTAATGAGACGTAATGTACTTCGGGTAGTTACAGTCAATACCTACTTATGCGGTCATCACTCCTGTAGTGATTAATCCATTCTGAACGGGCACCCATTTTGGTGTCGGCATCATGTCATGCTTTAGCCATTGAAAAATAGCAGATCTACAAGCTCATATCGCGCCACCGAGTGGCGCGATACGAGCTTGTAGGTCTGCTATTTTTTGAAAAATCGAAGAGCGACTGACATTTCTAGAATCTGATCTCAGGTCAGAATGGGTTAATAATCAGACCAGTGTGTGTCCAGCGGAAACCTCGTATGAATCTGATCTCAGGTCAGAATGGATTAATGACGGGGGCCTCTGAGGTTGTTGCAGCAATACAAATACCATGGACACTGTAATCGACACCGAGCTGACCTTCAAGCCTCATGTGGGGATAAAAAAAAAAAAATACATCAGTTCCCCCCCCCTCCCCCTTTTGTTTTACTGCAGGCTGCAGTTTTAATGTTGACAAGACCTTCATGGAAATGTGATGTTGTTGTTCTCGTTATACTGAATTAAATCCAACACGTTTGCCTCCGTCAGCCGGAACAGGTCACTCCACCTCGCCCTCGCTAAATAAGAACAAACAGCAGGCCATCATCAGAGTGAGTTGCAGAAAAACTGCCAGGCATACAACCTTCAACAACTTTCCTCATGTGTACACTAGAGGCGGGGTCAGGTACATTGAAGAAACGCACAACCTTTAACAACTTTCCTCATGTGTACACTAGAGGCGGGGTCAGGTACATTGAAGAAACGCACAACCTTCAACAACTTTCCTCACGTGTACACTGAGGCGGGGTCAGGTATATTAACCCATTCTGACCTGAGATCAGATTCTAAAAATGTATGTTTGAAAATGACAGTTTTCTGAAAAAGCTATGTTTCTATGTCAGTCGTTCTTCGATTTTTCAAAAATAGCAGACCTACAAGCTCTTAGCGCGCCACTCGGTGGCGCGCTATGAGCTTGTAGGTCTGCTATTTTTCAATAGCTAAAGCACAACATAGTGCTGACACCAAAATGGGTGCCCGGTCAGAATGGTTTAAAGAAACGCTCAACCTTCAACAACTTTCCTCATGTGTACACTAGAGGCGGGGTCAGGTACATTGAAGAAACGCACAACCTTCAACAACTTTCCTCATGTGGACACAGGCGGGTCTTGACGGTCGAGTCAACTTAAGTAAAGTAACGACCATCCGACGGGAGTTTTCACGCAATACACGGTGCGACTACGGTGATCATCATCAGTATCTGAATCCCCCCCACCGCCCCCCCCCCCCCCTTTTCCCCTCACTGTATGTTTCTTTTCCCTTTTTGCTTCCTTTATGATGAATTCCTGTTCTGTTCTTTGACTATATGGAAGTGTCTATTTGCACGTCTCTAAATGTTTTGATGAATTGAACATGGTGGACCCTCTTGTAAACAAGTGTAATGCTTAATTGGGTCGTCCACTCACAGTTAACAGTCTTTGTATTGAGTTTGTGCTTGAAATGTACTGTAATTCTGCAAACTGTTAATAAATCAATCAGTTCAGTCGTTCAGACTCGGTTGCGTAACTTTCCCGACGTTAAACTGTATATTATGTTCAACAACATACAGCCACACGCAAAATAACACTGACAGCTATGAGGTGACGTAAGCTTGCCCAGCATAGCAATGGTTGAGAACTATTTGGATTGGGCATTGGACAATCGCTTTCGGGGTGGAGTTTAAAGCGCAGCCAGGCAGGGCCAATTATTGCGAGATAAAACATGAACAGTTAACCTTAACAAAGTTAATTTGCTTCCATCTGGACGCAGATACAGCCTGGGAGAAGAGCTCATAACATTTCGTCCCCTGCTGCTTATCCTTTGGCTTTTTAAATAATTCAGCGTGTTTTTATTGTGCATTTTTTATGGTATTTAATGCTTATATCTATTATTGTCTGTCTGATTATTTTGTGGTTATACTGCTTGGCTGTATGGCTACAAATTGCCCATTGGGGGGTAATAAAGGTAACCTTGAACCGTGAATCGTGAATTGAGGCAGGCCTATGAAAATAAAAGTGACTTGTGAACAATTGGCTTTTAGGCCTCAGGGCAGTTTCTCCGTTTAACGGCATCACTTTGTCTCCCGGGTGCTTCACGTCTCTGCTTGTTCATAGTAGTGGTGGAAAGTAATCAAGTAAGTAAGGCTACATTTACTCAAGTCCTGTGCGTTTAAGTACCATTACTACAATTAAATACTTTTACTTTACTTGAGCATTGTTGTCTCCACCAGGCCGAAGGCATGTGGGGAGAGTATGTTTTGCACTCCGTCCGTCCGTTTGTGTGTCCGTCCGTCCGTCCGTGTGTCCGTTAGTAGCTAATCTCAGCCACCGTTAACCCGGTCGATGGCAAATTTTGCACACACACTCCCTGGATGCCAACGATGAACCTCTGCCCCAAACTTTCCAGAACAGCCTGTTATAGCGCCACCAGGAGGCCGCTTTGTGCAAAACAAGTTTTTGCACAGTACACCTACAGATTTTGTCCAAACATCACGCAAATTGGTACACACACTCCCTGGATGCCAACGATGAACCTCTGCCCCAAACTTTCCAGAACGGCCTGTTATAGCGCCACCAGGAGGCCGCTTTGTGCAAAACAAGTTTTTGCACAGTACACCTACAGATTTTGTCCAAACATCACGCAAATTGGTACACAGTCTCTCTAGAGCCATTCAACAAAACCGGTCTTTCAGATTTCTCAGACTCCATCCTGATTGGTTAAGATTGGCTTCCAAAGTTCACAGGAGTGCTCAGTTTCAAACAAAATGCTGCAAATCATGAACACATTGCATGATTTCCGTGAAATTGTGCACCCACATTCCCACTAGGCCGAGGACGAAATGCCACATGAACAATTTCAACTCAGCCTCAAGGTGGCGCTATAACTGGCCGAAAAGTGTTTTTACCTCTAACTGCACGGATATGTGGATAACTTTGTATGCCAACTCCCCTACATCCCTATCCTGGTGGAGACCTGTGCCCAGAAGGGCACTTTTTCTAGTTTACAATTGGAATGCCGTGAACGGAACAGAAACAAACAGTGAAGAAATGTTTCAATATTCTAACCACAGCTGGGGGGGTCTATTAGAGTAATGTTAAAATAGCAGATATACAATCTCGAGCTACGAGCTAGTAGGTCTGCTATTTCTGAAAAATCGTGAAAATGCGGCACAAATCTTTGAATATATATTCTTTCAGAAGACTTGTTTTTTTCAGTCCTAAATGGGTTAATGTGTATATGCTACTCCTCTATACATCTCAGAGGGAAACATTTCCCTTTGTACTCCATTAACAGAAAAGATAACGTGTAAACTAAAACCAAACAAGGAAAAAACACAACACGATGATTGTGCTGTCCAAACAAAGTGAGCCTTATATCTAAAGCCCTATTTGCATGGGATTAAAGACACAGACGTCCTCTGTGATTGTCTCCACCAGGCCGAAGGCATGGGGGGAGAGTATGTTTTGCACTCCGTCCGTCCGTCCGTCAGTGTGTCCGTCTGTGTGTGTGTCCGTGTGTGTGTGTGTGTGTGTGTGTGTGTGTGTCCGTGTGTGTGTCCGTGAGCAGCTAATCTCGGCCACCGTTAACCCGGTCGATGCCAAATTTTGCACACACACTCCCTGGATGCCAACGATGAACCTCTGCCCCAAACGTTCCAGAACGGCCTGTTATAGCGCCACCAGGAGGCCGCTTTGTGCAAAACAAGTTTTTGCACAGTACACCTACAGATTTTTTCCAAACATCGCGCAAATTGGTACACAGTCTCTCTAGAGCCATTCAACCAAACCGGTCTTTCAGATTTATCAGACCCCATCCTGATTGGTTAAGATTGGCTTCCAAAGTTCACAGGAGTGCTCAGTTTCAAACAAAATGCTGCAAATCATGAACACATCGCGTGATTTCCGTGAAATTGTGCAATGTAATATTTTACATTTAACATGAAATGCATTCAGATGTCTTTTTACAATGTTTCTTAACAGTATTCTTTTTAACATGTGATCGTATAGTGGTTTTAACTGGGTTTTAACATTAATACTTTACAATGAATTCAAATACGATCTGTTTTTAACTTGCTTTTAACCTACAACATCCTTTTCATATAGAAAGGAAATAGAAAATACATAAATGCAAGACGGTAGCCAAAATGAATTGTTAATCTGCATAACAGCACCCTCTGGTGGTACACAGAAAATACAGCCGGCACCACGTTTAGGCGCAATACTCTAAAATGGCGTCCGCGGTCCACAATACAATATGAACTTGTAAACGTCTCTGACTTAATAATAATACAGAACATAGTGCAACAACATTTACCTGCAAATGAGTGGTTCAAGACACAGAACATAATGTGGTTTAGCTCCTCCGCTGATATTGACGTCTATAAGAAAGTTAACATTGTCGTCAGTATCAAAATAAATAGTACAACCAACGTGAGCAACAAATACAAAACGAAAATACACTGGGAATGCATGTCCAATGCTGTTACATGACTGTGTATCATACAGCAATTCTCATGTTAGCTTTTTACTGTACTTTATAATACTTATTTAGAGGAGCTCCGGACAATACACACTTACCACAGCAGAGAGCTAGTCAGACTGTGGGGGAATTTTCGTTTCCGGACACCTTTATAGACTACCAGTAGGGGGCGCTAAACAACCACTCACGCAGGAGGATAAACTATACAGGCATATTTTAGCAGGGATTTCACTACAATAAACAGAGTATTGCTTATACCCGTTACACGAATAAGGCTTATTATGATATACAATATGTCTCTGCTAAAGGGGTCAAACACATTGAAGACCCCTGCTCTAAATGTATAAGCTTAACCCGACGTCCTTCCTAATTATAACCCTAACTAATATATGTTAACCCATTTTGGGGCGGGAACCCCTTTTGGTGTTTTAAACATTGTTATAATTTAGCTATTGAAAAATAGCAGATCTACAAGCCCGTAGCGCGCCACCGAGTGGCGCGCTACGGGCTTGCAGGTCTGCTATTTTTGAAAAATCGTTAAAAAATCTTTCAGAAAATTGTCATGATTTAGAAAACTTTTTATTTCTATTTTTGACGTCAGGCCTGAATGGGTTTACCGTGAAACTAAAAATGTATCTTGAGGACCAGCCAGGAAAACAATATCCTCACATTGTCAATTATATTTGTGGGAGTACATTTGGCCGTCACAAGTAGGCTATAGTAATACGCACGCACGCACGCACACGCACGCCGTGCTGAGAACATAATGTGACACTGCAAATGAATGGTTCTCTCTGTAAAACTAGGCCATGATAACAAAGAATGCCAGTCAGGCTTTTGTTTTATTTAATTTCCAACAATAATCATTCTCTGAACATGACATTGGTATTTGTCAAGGCTTCGGGGGTGCAGCTATTGGATTTAGGCCGTGTGATTTGGGAGCCAGCCGGGGCTGCTGCGGTGGGACAGAGTGGCCATTAGTCAAACTCTGCAGTGTTCACTGTTCTCATTTAGCCCATTCTGAACGGGAACCCATTTTGGTGTCGGCGTCATGTCGTGCTTTAGCTATTGAAAAATAGCAGATCTACAAGCTCATAGCGCGCCACCGAGCTTGTAGGTCTGCTATTTTTTGAAAAATCGAAGAGCGACTGACATTTTTTTTTAATCTGATCTCAGGTCAGAATGGGTTAATCAGACCAGTGTGTGTCCAGTGGAAACCTCGTATGAATCTGATCTCAGGTCAGAATGGGTTTAATCAGACCAGTGTGTGTCCAGTGGAAACCTCGTATGAATCTGATCTCAGGTCAGAATGGGGTTAATCAGACCAGTGTGTGTCCACAGTGGAAACCTCGTATGAATCTGATCTCAGGTCAGAATGGGTTAGAAAACCGTGCAGGGATTCGAAAATTCGATGTTCAATGCGTGTGCCGCGTGCGCACAATAATACAGCTGAAAATGTCACGGGCATGCTAAAAAAAATTATGTTTATAAAGCAACAGTCATCATAGGTTTTAGTGAACAAAATCAATTCAAGGCATTTTTCCCAGTGCTTTTCTGGGTTTTTTCCCTTTACATTTCCTGTTTGTGAAACCTGTTTTTTCCGCTTGACACATACAGTATGAACAAGCAAAAATAACACCAACATTCTGCATTTTGTGTGAGAGAACTCGCCTACTGATTTTAGTGTGTGCGTGCGTGCGTGCGTGCGTTTGCTGTTGTTGTAAGGTTTCTGCTGTCTAACGCCTCCACATTTCTTGTTGCTTCCCAGTTTGTGCTCGATCTCCCGGTAATCCTCCCCCACCACTGAGTCCACTCGAACCACTACAATAAAAAGATGTATTAGACCCATATTATGAGGAGCCCATTCACATTAACATTATTGCAAGCTCTCTGGTAGAATGTATAAGAGAGCCTCAACATATCCAGGTTAACCAGTTTGTAGGTCTGCTATTTTTGAAAAATCTGAGAAAGACTGACACAGAAAAATAGCTTTTTCAGAAAACTGTCAGGATGTAGAAGGACATTTTTAGAATCTGATCTCAGGTCAAAATGGGTTAATAATCGCTGATCCAGGATATATTAAACCAGGATATCTGTCAAATCCCGGCTTAATCCCTAATCCAAAGTTTTGTGAAAATAGGCCCCTGGGGGTCAGAGTACTTACTGTATGTTAACTCCATATATATATAAAACAGAAAAAGTACAAAAATCATGGTCCTTTTGCATTTAATGTTTAATGTGTTAGGAGAATCTACACTATAGCTGAATATAGGCCCTCCTACTGTATATTCAGCTATAGTGTAGATTCTATAGCATCCCTCAAAAAGAAAACATGTAGGCCTACTGTACATGTACTTTCAAACACATTCCCACATAAAGCTCTACTCTTCAGTCTGCTGCCAGACTATGTGTTCACGTTGCCAACTTGCCGCTGACACTATGGCTCAAAGTTCTATAGCTTTCAGTCTCCCACCTGTGGTGTTTAACCCATTCTGACCTGAGATCAGATTCACACGAGGTTTCCACTGGACACACACTGGGTCTGATTAAACCCATTCTGACCTGAGATCAGATTCTAAAAAAATGTCAGTCGTTCTTCGATTTTTCAAAAAATAGCAGACCTACAAGCTCGTAGCGCGCCACTCGGTGGCGCGCTACGAGCTTGTAGATCTGCTATTTTTAAATAGCTAAAGCATGACATGATGCCGACACCAAAAGGGGTGCCCGTTCAGAGTGGGTTAATTGCCAGAACTTCCGCTTGACGGCGTGTTTTCTCTGTGTTTCTCCCGTCTCTGCCAGCCGGGCCTGCCAGCCCGTGCCCCCTGCGCCGTAAGTTCTGCCAGACAGCCCGCCTTAGTGTCTGTGTGTGTCTGCCTCGTTCAGAACCCACTGCCAAACTGCACTGTCCTCTACCATAACAAACAGTCCACTGTTCCCACTTGTTTTGGGTTTTTTTTTTTGTTGCTCTATAATATTGTCATTCTGGTGCGACTCATCGACATCATCGTCACCCTAATCACTGTTTAATAAGCACCGTGTTTGAAGTTGTCTGCCAGCTGTTGTATATGTACCCCTGACTTCTCTCTCTCTGCCTTCTCGGGTCAGAACCGCTGAATCTGAAGTGATTAATTTGCAGCTGCAATGAACGAACGAGGAGCAAGTCAGGACACAGACGGGGGTACTCAAGTACTGTACCTAAGCACACTTTTGTAACTTTACTGGAGTACTTCCAATTTTACATAATTGCACTTCTACTCCACTCGATCTCAGAGCCAAATGTGGTACTTTTTTTTCAGCCGACATTTCTAATAGCATTTATTGGAAAACTTCAGTTAGTAGTTACTCAGCCTGAAAGTACCTGAGCTTTCCTTGGCACGGCCCTCTGTGCTGTGCCCAAAGCCGTGGCCATTTCCTGTCAGATTACTGTATATATACCATCTAAAGAAAAGGCCATCTAGAGAAAAGGCCAGTGGCGTGCACTGATAGACACTAGGGGGTGCTAGAGCACCCCCTGCCCTTTTTGGCAATTTTGCTCTTAAAAAAAGAAAAGAGGGTTTTTTCTTCTTAATTTGTAGTGTGTGGACCATGCGGTGACATTGATAAAATCTTGATAAAAAAACGCTTCTACTATATTATTTAGGCCCCCACAATCTAAAGCTATGTTTCTATGTCAGTGGTTCTTCGATTAAAGAAAAATAGCAGACCTACAAGCTCGTAGCGCGCCACTCGGTGGCGCGCTATGAGCTTGTAGATCTGCTATTTTTCAATAGCTAAAGCACCAAAATGCGCTGCACAAGGTGCCCTTTTTTTTCCACTTGAGCACCTGCCCTCTAAATGTCTGTGCACGCCACTGAAAAAGCCCCCAAAAAAGAAAAGAAAAAAAAAAGGAAATCACACCCGTGTGAAGCGAAGCGGTGATATTATCATCCTACATCGTCTCATTGTATTTTACTTTATAGCTTTATTCCGCTAAATGTCTTATTTTAGTCAACTAAAATGTTTTTATTATTATTTTATAGTCTCTTTTAGTCCTACAGGCCCACATGCGGGGCGCCGTTGAACTGCAGTCGATCGGCTATTTTCGGCGCGCGTCGTCGGCGTTGTGATGCAATGAAGCATGAATCACGCTTAAAGAGTTTGTCGAGCTCATGGTCATAACCCACTTTTACACTGCGGCGCTCGCGCGTGTGTGTGTGACCAGTGTGTGTGTGTGTGTGTGTGTGAGACAGTGTGTGTGTGTGTGTGTGTGTGTGTGTGTGTGTGTGTGTGTGTGCTTGAAGGACACTGTCGTACAGTAATAAAATGGGCATGAAGCAGCCAGACAAGAACAAAGGAGGGACATTAACTGTCTAGATTCATCACTCACTGAGAGAGAGAGAGAGAGAGAGAGAGAGAGAGAGAGAGAGAGAGAGAGAGAGAGAGAGAGAGAGAGGAGAGAGAGATGAGAGAGAGAGAGAGAGAGAGAGATAGAGAGAGAGAGAGAGAGAGAGAGAGAGAGAGAGAGAGAGAGAGAGAGAGAGAGATGAGAGAGAGAGAGAGAGAGAGAGAGAGAGAGAGAGAGAGAGAGGAGAGAGAGATAAAGAGGAGAGCAGGTCAAGAGAAAGAAAGAAAGAAAAGAAAGAAAGAAAGAAAAGAAAGAAAGAAAGACAAATGAGAGAGACGGAGGCGGTGAGTAAAC
>NC_139716.1:11169764-11227340 GCF_964188405.1 Protomyctophum parallelum | reverse complement strand
TTATAAGCCATTCTGGGCGGGCACCCATTTTGGTGTCAGCATCATGTTATGCTTTAGCTATTTAAAAATAGCAGATCTACAAGCTCATATCGCGCCACCGAGTGGCGCGATACGAGCTTGTAGGTCTGCTATTTTTTGAAAAATCGAAGAACGACTGACATAGAAACATGGCTTTTTTCGGAAAACTGTCAGGATGTAGAAGACGTTTATAGAATCTGATCTCAGGTCAGAATGGGTTAATCTGACATCCAATAATCCCAGCAGTTGTACTTTTTGTTCTGTCTTGCCCACATCACACTTTTACAGTAACAGTGTTGTGTAACCGTGTAGTTTGTGTACCGTGTCCCAGTTCCTCCGAAGTAAACTTTAAAGAGATTCCGTGACTCATCCTTTTTGCAACAAAGATGCAGAATGTGATTGATGTTATCTCGTTGTGCACTTGAACAGAAGCACTCCAACGACGCGTCCGCGAAGTCCTTACCGAGCGACTGATAACGCAAAGTCAAGATCAGATCTTCTGTGCTAGTGCCGTGCTTCAAAGAGGCTGTATAATACGTGACTTAACCCATTCTGACCTGAGATCAGATTCATAACGAGGTTTCCACTGGACACGCACTGGTCTGATGAACCCATTCTGACCTGAGATCAGATTCTAAAAATGTCAGTCGTTCTTCGATTTAAAAAAAAATAGCAGACCTACAAGCTCGTATCGCGCCACTCGGTGGCGCGATATGAGCTTGTAGATCTGCTATTTTTCAATAGCTAAAGCACGACATGATGCCGACACCAAAAATGGGTTCCCGTTCAGAATGTGTTAAATGAGGCCATAAGATGCCATACACCGACCGAGCACCGGAGTGCACAGTGGATTTATAATTGAGTACGGATGGCCCTATGCGAACCTCAGCGCTTGGCAGTGGTTGATGCTTTACTCAGAGCAACAACGGGAATTAATTTTCTTATTCTGTTATGGTGACACCGCTCGCTTCGCTCTCTCTCTCTCTCTCTCTCTCTCTCTCTCTCCTCTCTCTCTCTCTCTCTCTCTCTCCTCTCTCTCTACTCTCTCTCTCTCCTCTCTCTCTCTCTCTCTCTCTCTCCTCTCTCTCTCTCTCTCTCTCTCTCTCTCTCTCTCATCTCTCTCTCTCTCTCTCTCTCTCTCTCTCTCTCTCTCTCTCTCTCTCT
The DNA here is from genome assembly GCF_964188405.1 of Protomyctophum parallelum. Classification (NCBI taxonomy): domain Eukaryota; kingdom Metazoa; phylum Chordata; class Actinopteri; order Myctophiformes; family Myctophidae; genus Protomyctophum; species Protomyctophum parallelum. Next base: position 11,226,158 of record NC_139716.1, on the reverse strand, counting down.
CTCTCTCTCTCTCTCTCTCTCTCTCTCTCCTCTCTCTCTCTCTCCATTTCTCAACCAAATGAATCCCCGCTCATAACATTACCTGATATTTGGGTTCATGAATACAACCAAAAAAAACAAAAGAGCAGAAGTGAGTGAAGGAGCCAGATAATATTTCCTGCAGTGTTTTCGGGGCTTAATATTTTGTGGGTGGAGTTTTTTGACATGAATGGAAAACATTGACTGATCATTACGTACTATACAAGTGACTGAAATTCCATTTTCCACTTAGCCGGTGTTCACTCACACACACACACACACACACACACACACACACACACACACACACACACACACACACACACACACACACACACACACACACACACACACACACACACACACACACACACACACACACACACACACACACACACACACACACACACACACACCACACACACACACACACACACACACACGTCCCCCGTGTTTGATCACCATGCCAGGGAGTCCATCACTTCTATCCGGCGGAAACCTTGTATCTCCATATTTCCAAAATTTATTTTTTTGGGTAAAACAATGACCGCTTCATCATACAAAAGCAAATCTACAAGCTCACAGCTGCCTGTCGACGCCACGAGTCGTGAGCTTGTAGATCAGGTCATTGTCACAATGTTAATACATCGACTATACCACGGTTTGCTTTCGGTTCACTGCCGAGGAAGGAATACAGCCCGGCTGTTTCCTTTTGAAAATCCCAAAGTTTCACCTTTCCGGTGAACCGGAAGTATAGTAGTCAGCCATTACCGGATCGGCCCGCTAATTACTTTCACTTTCATCAGAAGCGTTAATAGTCACCGCGAGGTAGCCCAGACGTTTCCATTGACCTGCTATAACAATCACCTCAATTGCAGCCTGCAATTCCCGAGAAAAACGCAGCTGAAGATTGGGGGCCATTACAAATCTATGCCACGGCATATCTTGCCACAGTCAAATACCTAGTGACGTGGAACGCTACGGTATATTTAACCCATTCTGACCTGAGATCAGATTCTAAAAATGTATGTTTGAAAATGACAGTTTTCTGAAAAAGCCATGTTCTATGTCAGTCGTTCTTCGATTTTTCAAAAAATAGCAGACCTACAAGCTCGTAGCGCGCCACTCGGTGGCGCGATATGAGCTTGTAGGTCTGCTATTTTTAAATAGCTAAAGCATGACATGATGCTGACACCAAAATGGGTTCCCGTCAGAACGGGTTAAAAGAGGCTATTATTAATAATAATAACCAAAAGACAAAAGACTAGAGATCTCTGTCCATGGCAGCAGCCAACGGTTGGATTTTGAAAAGACGGGCACACAGTCTGGACATACAAGGTTTTCCCAACCCCGACAGCAATAACGACATGGCAGCAAGGTACTGTACTCACTACAGTAAGGGACATAATGGAAAAGGCTGTCTCCCACACGGCGGGAGACAGCCTTTTCAGGGCAATTTATACTGAAACACAGCAAACTTTCTAGATCAAAGAAAGTATATACGCTTAACCCATTCTGACCCGAGATCAGATTCATACGAGGTTTCCACTGGACACACACTGGTCTGATTAACCCATTCTGACCCGAGATCAGATTATAAAAAATGTCAGTCGTTCTTCGATTTAAAAAAAAATAGCAGACCTACAAGCTCGTATCGCGCCACTCGGTGGCGCGATATGAGCTTGTAGATCTGCTATTTTTCAATAGCTAAAGCATGACATGATGCCGACACCAAAATGGGTTCCCGTTCAGAATGGATTAAAGGGCTGAATGTGATGAGACGAGGTAAAAAAAACAGATTAAGCTGCAGTGACAAAAGCCCCCGAAAAATGCTTTGAACAAATGTGTCTCAATTCAGCTAGCGGGGTGCTTGTGTCTTAATCAGGCCAAATGTCACGTTGACGTCGACAACATGTCTAAGTTGTTTCGGGGTTCTCGAGACAACAAATCATCCGACTCTCTTCTTTCTTTAAAAGGTCTTTAAATAAATACTTTTTGAAATGTCTATGGGGAAAAATGCCATGGGGAATTATTTCCTGCAGGGCCTGTCGTCGTCATGAAAGGGGGGCGGGGACTGCGACGCTCTATATACCATCACTGTAATTACAGGACAATAAGTATATATACAAAAATATGCAGATTTAGAATGCACATATCAAAAGTATGGCAACAAGAAATAAATGTGCATAATCCTACTCCAACTTTCGTTCCCTTCCTTCCAGAGTTCTTCAGTGTATTTCTGCCTCAGTGAAATGTTCCAAATTGAGATTGATCTTCTTGCAATGATGGAGGGTGGAAGGGATTTGGTTGGAATAACGTGTTCCTGCCACGTGCTACTGTACGTCCAAGATCCAAACTGTTCATTTGTGGTTAGCAGTTACGTTTCTATGAAATGCCTTGATGTCATATTCAACCATAGGCATATTTGTCTCCACCAGGCCGAAGGCATGGGGGAGAGAGTATGTTTTGCACTCCGTCCGTGTGTGTGTGTGTGTGTGTGTGACTGTGTGTATGCGTCCGTCCGTCCGTCCGTCTGTTACCAGCTAATCTTTTTCCAGAACGGCCTGTCATAGCCCCACCAGGAGGCCGACTTTTGTAAAAAAATGCTTGTCATGGGTGGTATATTGGCCGACTTGGTACTGTAGCTTAGGAAATATTTCTCATGTCATTTTAACAGGCTTAAAAAAACATCTTACAGGAAAGAAACAATGAGAGAGCAGAAAGCCAACTATTAGGGGACTAACTATTATGGCACGTGAACAGGGGCGGCTCTGCGGCTGCCTGGATGGTAACCGTAAGGTTGCCAGTTCGAACCCGGGCTCCCCCCAGAGTTAGTGTCAAAGTGTCCTTGAGCAAGACACTGAACCCCTAATTGCTCCCGATGTGCTAGTTGGTGCCTTGCATGGTTTCCGCTGCCATCGGTGTATGAATGTGTGTGTGAATGGGTGAATGTAATGCACAATCTCTGTAAAGCGCCTTGGATAAAGGCACTATATAAATGCACCATTTATTTACCATTTACCAGTCAAAATGTGCGACAGGGTCTCAATTTGTGGGACACCTGGAACATCTTGGAAATGAGGGACTGTCCCACGCAAAGGGGGACATCTGGGAAAACTCCCCCCTGTCAGGTGAAAAGAAGCAGCTTGGACTATAGCTCCTCATGCAATGAAAGAAGCATGTCCGCTCCCCCCCAGAAAAAAAGGGTTACAAATGTTGTTAAAAAAGATGTATATGAATGAGTGAATTAAAGAATTTATTAAATAACGGATGGATGAATGGATTGCTGAATTATAGTCTTATAGAATCATTCTCGACAGTTTGTGGAATAGATCCGATTGTCCGATTGTGCTCAGTCAAGGAAGAGAAAAAGGCAGAGCGTTTGTGACTGTCGCCGAGTGCTCTTCAACCTCTCCGTGATGAGACACATCACTGGAGGCCTAAAGTATCGACAGCCTCTCCAGGCTAGCGGATGACGAGAGTATAACCTCTCGCTGTGTGACCTCCATAGCGCCATGTCGTCAAGGCTGAACACCGCCGCGAGGCCCACGAGCGCATTATTGGCGGATGCCGAGTGACACACAGAAGTAATTATCCCATTCTGACCTGAGATCAGATTCATACGAGGTTTCCACTGGGACAACACACTGGTCTGATGAACCCATTCTGACCCGAGATCAGATTCTAAAAAAATGTCAGTCGTTCTTCGATTTTTCAAAAAATAGCAGACCTACAAGCTCGTAGCGCGCCACTCGGTGGCGCGCTATGAGCTTGTAGATCTGCTATTTTTGAATAGCTAAAGCATAACATGATGCTGACACCAAAATGGGTGCCCGGTCAGAATGGGTTATATTCCACATCGACTGTACACCGCTGGCATCGGACAGTAGCCTGGGAACCCGGGCTTTCATTATCCCATCAACGCTGGGAAAGCATCTGTGTCATTTTAGATTTCTAGGCTATACATAAATGATATACAGCACATTGGTTATAGATATTCAAGAATATAGCAGATGTACACACTATAATAGTAAATATAAAAAACGACATTTAAACTCAAATCTTTGCTTCTGTGTTATTGTCTTGTTTTGTTTTTTGTCCGTCATGAAAAAAAACAATACAAATAAATATTAGCTTTTATTTATAGACAGGGGGTATTATGCAGCCAAATACATAGGCCTATATACCTTTGGGGGGTCGTTGACGTTTTTCAGAATTAGTTTAAAAAGCAGGTGGCTTTGCGCACATCCAGTTCCTGGCTGGTGCTGGACTAAATGTAGATACATATACAAGAAGTCCGCACACAGGCTCTGCTCCAGTGGCGTTTTGTTTTTATTTAAAACACCCATTCGTTTAGACACACAACGTTTCGGGCCGTGAACTATAGCCTTCATCATAGAATCAGCCTCAGGGTTTGCTGGGTTATCTTAGTTGTCAGTGGGCCAACTGCATGTAATTGTCTTAGCGCGGGGCTGTGAGCTCCGAGGCCCCGTCAAGGCGTTGAGGTTCATCCCCAGCTGTGTTCTTGGAGGATGCGTGGCCCACTAAAAGATAAACAATCAATAAGGTGAAGTACACGAAGAGTCCATTATCTGAGGGAATATGGAGGAAGAGGTGACCCGCGGTTCTTCGCGGAGAGACGAGGGCGTCGCTGTACGAATCAATATCACGGCTACAGAGTAATGGCTGTGAAGCCGCGAGTTATAGTTATGCGGCGGGTATCGCCACAGTGGTGGGGGAAAAAAGTAGCCTACTCAAATTTTACTCCAAAAATTATACTAAAAGTATCAATACTGCAATGTAAAAAAAATACTCTGTTACAAGTCAAACGTTACTGGAGTAAATATAGTATAAACGTACTGGTATCAAAATGTACTTGCGGTAACAAAAGTGGAAAGTACTTCTTTAATGAAGCTGATGAAATGGTACTCTCTTCCTAATTGGCTGACATTCTGTAACCCGCCTGTCTGTTTGTTTGTTAAAGAGCTGGGGGAGACATTATAGCAATGAGTAGGCAGGTACTAGGAGGATTTTATTTTTATGTGGCTACACCCACCAGGTCATTAATTAATAATTATACCTGCAGGTTTTCACCCTATTAGCACCACCCACCTGAACACAAGTAAGACGCGCAAACGCGGGAAGCGAACGCAGCTCGTAAATGGCAATAACAACAATTAGAATAAATTACATACCTTTTAAAGGTTTTATTAAAGTTCTCTTTTTTGTGTTTTTTTAAGTTTTTAAGATTTTATTTTGAAGTTAAGTTTTTTGAAGTTAAGTGTTTTTAAAGTTTTTTTTTTAAGTTAAGTTTTTTTGTGTTTTTTAAGATTTTATTTTGAAGTTAAGTTTTTTGAAGTTAAGTGTTTTTAAAGTTTTTTTTTAAGTTAAGTTTTTTTGTGTTTTTTAAGATTTTATTTTGAAGTTAAGTTTTTGAAGTTAAGTGTTTTTAAAGTTTTTTTTTAAGTTAAGTTTTTTCTTTTTCATTTTAAGTTAAGTTTTTTTTAAGTTAAGTTTTTTCTTTTTCATTTTAAGTTAAGTTTTTTTTTAAGTTAAGTTTTTTTTAAGTTAAGTTTTTTTTAAGTTAAGTTGTGCGTGAGTGTGTGTGTTTTGTGTGATACAGCTGCGCCCTCTGGTGGCGGGCGGGTGGTGTAACAGTGGGACAGACAGACACACACACACACACACAGACAGACATGATCTGCAGGGTCTCATAGTTAGTGCTCATTGCATTCGCAAACAGCCATGCACACAGCTGTTGTTATATAGCACCACCCACCTGAACAAAAGCCATACACACAGCTGTTGTTATATGCATATAAGTATAAAGGTAGAGCCCTTCCGGCTCTCAAAGGAGGGCAACATTTCCTCGAGGTTCCTCGCAAAGCATAGCGGAATAAGCGTGCGTCACAGAGCGGTGTGTTCGGGTCTGATAAATCCCAGGAAAAGATGCGCTGCGATTTGGACAACCAAGGCAGCACGACGTAGCGTGCCTTCCTCTATTCCGGCGTACTTCCTCCCCCCAGTTTAAATTGTTTCCGCCCCTCCTTCGACACACACATGGCTCCAACGAACCGCAGCAGCCAACGAGGCATCTATTCTTTTTTTGAGTGGTGCAACCACTCCTACAACCAGCTTGCAATGTCCTCGTACTTGTTTGTGTGTCTGTCTGTGTGAGCACGAGTATGTGACTTAATAATAGCAGTAGGGGGCGCCAGAAACAGTGAGAGGGGTAGTGACTCTAATGAGAGAGTGAGAGAGAGAGAGAGAGAGAGAGGGGGGGGGGGGGGGGGGGGGGGGGGGGATTGCACCACTCAGTTCACACGTGTGTGATTTTTTTTATATCTATGGTTGTATGATAATGGGGGAGGAGGTTAGGATTATGATGTCACTGACTAAAGTGGTGTATTTCGATTGGGGCCTTTTGACTCAGAGGCTTTAAGCTTTCAGGAATAAACCAAAAATACACAGGGAGGGAAGACATATTTGAATATTCTAACCCCACCTGGGGGTCTATTAGAGTAACGTTACGAGGTTAGAGTAACTCCATAGACATGTACAAAACAGAAAAAAATACCAAACATTTCCGTTACATTACGTGTTTACTACTTGCTATTCTTATTTGACATTATTATTATTCCTGAACCGTAGCCGTTATCTCTGTACGGTGCTCTTACCTGTTTCTGCCCTCTAATTCCTGGATCCTGTGGTGCTGCTATGACAACTGAATCCACTCCCCCCTCCCACGGGAATCTGTCTATCTGTCTAAACAGCATATTAAGACAGCCAACTTTAACAGCGGTGAATAATACTGGCGCACGCATCGATTTGAGTGCCATACCTCGGCCTACCTTTGTCCCACTCGTGAAATTAATTGCATCGGTTGTGCTATAATGGGGAGATGGAGAGAGAGGGAGGGGGGTACTTCCTCCACCCTCCTTTCACAGCCTCTCCAGCCCCCCATGCCTCATCTCCATGTGCATTATGAGTGGGAGAGGAGAGGAGAGGAGAGGAGAGGAGAGGAGGAGAGGAGAGGAGAGGAGAGGAGAGGAGAGGAGAGGAGAGGAGAGGAGAGGAGAGGAGGAGAGGAGAGGAGAGGAGAGGATGAGGAGAGGAGAGGAGAGGATGAGGCAGTGTTTGTCTACTGATAGCTGACAACACTCCTCCGCTCAGACAGACTACAGCTCGGCTCCCCGTGGACAGCAGCTCTCCGACGCTGCCTCGCTAAATCTCCTAAATCCACCGCGTTCTGTATCCACACACCATTAAATACACACTGCTACGGAGGGAAGCGTATTAATACATGTGGAGCGTCTGCTCTCTCTCTCTCTCTGGTCTACGATACCGATCCAATATTGCTCAGTGGCCTTGTGGTTATATAGTGTCTGCTGAAACTGGGAGATTGGGGTTCGATCCCTAGCTGGCCCCGGGTCATACCGGAGACTGTAATGCTTGGCACTCAGGGCTGGATTGGGGGGATCGGATCAACTACAAATGATTCCAGAGTGCAGCCGCAGACTGCTTGCTCACTGCTCCAAGAGATGGGGTCAAATGTGGAGAACACGTCTCACATACAGCAATGTACTGTATGTGACAAATAGTGTTATTTAACTTCAATGCTTGAAACCAGTGGTTTTAACCCATTCTGACCTTAGATCAGATTCTAAAAATGTCAGTCGTTCTTCGATTTTTCAAAAAATAGCAGACCTACAAGCTCGTATCGCGCCACTCGGTGGCGCGATATGAGCTTGTAGATCTGCTATTTTTCAATAGCTAAAGCATAACATGATGCTGACACCAAAATGGGTGCCCGTTCAGAATGGGTTAACTTTAATGCTTGAAACCAGTGGTTTTAAACCCTTTTCATATGAAGCCCATTATTTGTTCGCCATTTGAGTCACGATTCACGAACCACCATTTAGCCTCTCAGAACCAAAACTTTATATATTTTGTCGTTATGGTTGGATAAGATTTTGTCCGACAATTCTTCTACGTTCTCTAATTAGTGTGTAGACTTCTTGTAAGTTGAGCAATGCAGTAATAGTCCTGCAACAAACAGTCAAAAAGTGCTTTAGTTTTCGAGATACCCCTACCGGAGTTAGGACCAAACACAAACATAGTTTTTCCTCATCTCTAAGGCCTCCCATACATGAAATGGATTCTTGTATAAAAATATTTTACTGCAAAAGTGGTGAAATTGTTATTTAAAGTTATACACCTCAAACTAAAAATAAAGCCTGTCCGTCTGGTGGTTGAGGCACTTAAAGGCATGTAGATTCACAATGGAAGCTCTGAGAGGTTCAAAACTTGGCATACTTGAAGCCAGAACATACCTCTACATTCTAGAAAAGACTGAATGTCAATATCTGAATGTCAATATGAGATATAGTCATTTGAACACATACTTACAGTAGGCGGAATTGTACATCTATGTAGATGTCTTCTCTACTTTGTAGTGACTCTGGAATGGATTGTCATAGCAACACATATGATGGCTTGTAGGAAAGGTGAGGTTCTACTGAATCCAGCAATACCAATTGTGTAAATGTAGCTTGCATAATCGTGGAGTTATGGCACAAAACATATATGGTGTCCCAAACGGGGGGAAATAAAACTAATGAAATCTACAGTATCACATTAGTTTTATTTTTACTTCACTTAAGGGTGGGAAAACATAAACAAATCACTTGAGTAGAAGTCCCTAAAATGTATGAAATGTCTCAAACTTGAGAAATGAGAAATTGTGAACAAATAGATGCCGCTTCAATAGAGAAATATGCAAGCCTAGATTGGAACTACTAACTATTATTATGTTGCAGCACATGACCTGGATGTTCGCTCATCAAGCTCGAATCTCAATATTATCCTCATAAATATAAATAATCAAGTTATTCATTTCTGTTATTTGAGTTATTTGGTTAGTCAATTTATACTACAGTATTTGGCTCCACCTATGTGCATCTTATGTGATCTTATAATGTGAAGTGTATCGGAAATCGGGGCCGATCATGACATTTTTAAATGATCAGATCAGGAGCACAAAAATGTGATTGGGACATCCCTAGTATCAATATGATAGCCATATCATGATATTAGACTGTATATTGTCCGTGATTTGGGATATTGTACTATTGTGATATTGGAGGAGTTGCATAAAAATATAATTTTCAGATGGGGAAAAATCGGTATCGGCAGATACTCAAAATTAAAATGATCTTACTAAATGTTGCTCAACAGAGAGATGATGATGTTCATAAAACCGTGGCTCTATATACAGACAATATGCTGCAGTAATGAGCAAGTTGCAAATGTTGAGTGAGAGCATGCCTGCACCAGTCTCATCAAGAAGTCTGAATAGGGTTGATACAACATTGTTTAACATACAAAGATATTTTTCATTTGTGTGAAGGCCAGTACAAGACCAGAACATCTGACAGCCATTATGGCTGGTACTGGTATGTGTACCAGAGACTTATGGTCCTTCATGCAGCATCAGAAAGGTTGATGAAGTTGTACATCATCTGCTCCTCTCGTACCCAGATCTCTTTGTGTATGATGACAAATATACAATAATACTGGTAATATGCCGAGGTGGCAGTGCCTCAGGGATAGAGTGGCCAATAGAGCGGCTGGATGGAGAACCGTGAGGTTCGCAAGACAAATTTCAGTGTGAACTAACAATATACCGTTAGTACTATATCATACCATATTCTCAGTTCGATCCAGGGCTCCCCCAGAGTTAGACTCTGAACCCCTAATTGATCCCGATGTGCAGGTCGGTGCCTTGTATGGTTTCCTCTGCCATCGGTGTGTGACTGAATGTGTGAATGTAATGCACAATCTATGTAAAGTGCTTTGGATAAAAGCTCTATATACTGTAAATGCACCAATTTCCATTTACGGTATATAAACTCCTTGACTGTTATGATGACATACTGAAGACACTGACTCTGAGGAAGAAGATGATATTGTCTAAATACAAACCCTGGAAACATACAGCATTATAATTTGTAGAACATGGAAAGTCTGATGTTGCATGCTCTAAAAGTGTGCCCATGGGAAATGGGCACAATGAGAGAAGATGCAAATATCCAAGAAAATCCAGAACTACTACATAGACCTGCAGATATATCGATGAAGAAAACCATGGACCAGTGTCTTCAGTATGTCATAACTCTTATTTATTGAAAGTGATGACTTGTCATCACTTTCATTTATTTAAAGAAAGATGTTAACTATTTCAGTGAGATTAATAAAAGCTTTGACATAGATACTGGTCTGCTGTTCTAATTCTTTGTTTTATAGCTGCTATATTTCGTTTAGATATTTAGTGTTTTAGGTAGCATTTATGATATTTGTCATCATATGCAAAGAGATCTGGGTACGAGAGCAGCCGATGTACAACTTCATCAATCTTTCTGATGCTGCATGTGAAGGCCCTGTCTCTGGTACTCTGACCAGTGACCATGTGAAGGCCCTGTCTCTGGTACTCTGACCAGTGACCATGTGAAGGCCCTGTCTCTGGTACTCTGACCAGTGACCATGTGAAGGCCCTGTCTCTGGTACTCTGACCAGTGACCATGTGAAGGCCCTGTCTCTGGTACTCTGACCAGTGACCATGTGAAGGCCCTGTCTCTGGTACTCTGACCAGTAGTCCTGGTTTTGTCTATGAACTGATTGCAACAAGACCGCAAGGACTTTTTTGTGCTATCCCTTTTGGACTAATTGTATGACTGTACTCTGTTGCTGTTTTTACATTTATGTCTAATAAACTATTAAATCCATCAATCAATCAATTAATTGTGCTGGCCTTCCCACAAATGAAACAATATATTTGTATGTTAAACAGTGTTGTATCCTATTCAATAATGTTGTACCCTATTCAGTCTTCTTGACGAGACGGCATGCTCTCACTCTGGTCTTACTGGAGTAGTTTTCTCAACATGATACAGTATATGATGAGGAGAGGAGAGTATATTGAATTTGGGTTTGCCAGGGTTTTATGAACATCATCTCTCTGTTGAACAACAGTTAGTGTTGAAGGTCTTCTGCCGTGGGCTTTATACATTATGGGTCTTGTTTCGTGCCTTTTTCCAACTGTTTAGCAAAGATGATACAAAGATTTGGATCCAATATTCCATTTTGGTAAAAGTTTAAAGATACACTTCAGAATTTGTACAGTATCTATGTTGTGCATTGCGCGCACTATTTTTAGGCTATAGTATGTGCAGTAACCATATTACAAGTGATACTAATTAAGTCTATTTTCCATTCTGGTGAAATAGTGTCAGGGCAGGGTTCTGCTATTGTCAGTGTAGACTACTGGACAGGCAGTAGGCTCTGTTACACTAAAGATAACTAAATGCTAGGTCACTCTCCACTCCACTCAGCTACATAGCTACTTGATTTGACAAGGTTCATCTCATCTTTTCACATTCCAAAATATGTGAAATTATTTTACCTGTCATTTTATGAAGAAAGCCACATACTGTAGGCAATAAGATGCAGGTGGAGCCAAATACTGTAGTGTAGTATAACTTGACTGTAACCAAATAACTCAAATAACAGAAATGAATAACTTGATTATTTATATTTATGAGGAGGATAATATTGAGATTTGAGCTTGATGAGGGAACATCCAGGTCATGTGCTGCAACATAATAATAGTTAGTAGTTCCAATCTAGGCTTGCATATTTCTCTATTGAAGCGGCATCTATTTGTTCACAATTTCTCATTTCTCAAGTTTGAGACAATTCATACATTTTAGGGACTTCTACTCAAGTGATTTGTTTATGTTTTCCCACCCTTGATAAGTGAAGTAAAAATAAAACTAATGTGATACTGTAGATTTCATTAGTTTTATTTCCCCCCGTTTGGGACACCATATATGTTTTGTGCCATAACTCCACGATTATGCAAGCTACATTTACACAATTGGTATTGCTGGATTCAGTAGAACCTCACCTTTCCTACAAGCCATCATATGTGTTGCTATGACAATCCATTCCAGAGTCACTACAAAGTAGAGAAGACATCTACATAGATGTACAATTCCGCCTACTGTAAGTATGTGTTCAAATGACTATATCTCATATTGACATTCAGATATTGACATTCAGTCTTTTCTAGAATGTAGAGGTATGTTCCGGCTTCAAGTATGCCAAGTTTTGAACCTCTCAGAGCTTCCATTGTGAATCTACATGCCTTTAAGTGCCTCAACCACCAGACGGAGAGGCTTTATTTTTAGTTTGAGGTGTATAACTTTAAATAACAATTTCACCACTTTTGCAGTAAAATATTTTTATACAAGAATCCATTTCATGTATGGGAGGCCTTAGAGATGAGGAAAAACTATGTTGTGTTTGGTCCTAACTCCGGTAGGGGTATGCCGACTTCTGGGGGCCATTGTCGCAGTACTATAATACTAATTGAACTCCTGAGAGCCTATAATGATTAATATAATAATTTGGTTGACACTCTCAAAGGTTAAAGATCATTTGGTTACCAACCAACTCTCTGCTATTTTCAAAGACTATTTATGCATTTGAAAACTTACTTGAATTATATTTTGATGGCAATCATTTTGTACTTTTACAAGCAAATGTTTTATTCTGGACTTTTACTTGAAAGTTGAAACAGAGCATTCCTACTGTACATTGCGGTATTGATACTTTTACTTACTTTAATTTACTTTTTTTTTTTTTTTTTAAGTAAAACAAATTGAGTATACTTCTGGTGAGAACAGCACAACATGGTTTTCATACATTTGTCATTCGGAGCTTGGGTTAACCCATTCTGAACGGGCACCCATTTTGGTGTCAGCATCATGTCATGCTTTAGCTATTGAAAAATAGCAGATCTACAAGCTCATATCGCGCCACCGAGTGGCGCGATACGAGCTTGTAGGTCTGCTATTTTTGAAAAATCGAAGAACGACTGTGACATTTTTAGAATCTGATCTCAGGTCAGAATGGGTTAATCAGACCAGTGTGTGTCCGGCGGAAACCTCGTATGAATCTGATCTCAGGTCAGAATGGGTTAAAGTCCAGGCCGGGTGAGTATATGAAATGCTCTTTCACAATACAATAATATCCTGATGAATCAGATACTGTTGGAGAATAATAATAGGTATTCAAACCGAAGATAAACCCTGTGCTCTATTGGATTTCTTCCATTATAAAGCCTTCCCTCGACCCCGCCGTACAATCACATGAACACCATTGAATGTGCAGGGGACGCTATGGATTAAATGACAAAGCATGGGATTGTGATGAGAACCTATTAACGACAAAGGTCCATTATTACTCAGATATTACATAAGAGGACAGGAGAGCGAAAGGGCAGCTACAGAGACATTCTGTGATGCCGGTGCAGAAATAACAGTTCATATGAAAGGCCAGTAGGGGGAGCTCGTCTTGACTGGGCCTGGACGACCCAGACAAAATATTTACTCAATGCAAACGGATGGCATTTCAGGGTAAACTAACTGATTTTTTTTTGTTCAAATGAACCATTATAGATGGGATCCATATACTTTGTCATTGTGAATTCTTAATATGCCTACAATATAGCATGATCGATGAGCAGCAAAGTCAATGTAACAGTTTTATTTAGATATTTTCAGATGTTTCAAATAAACGATAACGCGATTGCAGGCAAGCAGCAGAAGCAACACGGCATGTCTGGGAAAGAAATAACAGATAAGCCCAAGCTATCCGTATACAATACCTTGCAATATTCGCGAGATTATCGCGGGCTAATACAATCAGACAATTGGAGGGTACTAGAAACAGATTTTATTAGCATATAGGCTGCTCTGACTACGGCTAAGTTTAATGACGCAATATGATGATGAAAGGAAAGATATTCATTGACAATAAAACGTTCCAGTAAAATTACGTGAAAACAGTGAAGAGATGCTACTATAGGATTAACGTGTATAGGCCCAGTAGAAATATACAATTTACCTCACGTTTTAAGATTTTGATAACAAAAACAGACAGACAGACAGACAGCGAGAGGCAGACAGCGAGAGACAGACAGACAGAGTGAGACTGCTCAGCATTCTGCTCGTTGTGTGTTGTAGGACCAGTTTCACTGCATAGCTCTCTTCTATTGATTTGTACACAGAAAGTGGAGGTGTCAAAACCTCTGGTAAATTGCCCAGTTGCTGTGTGTGTGTGTGTGTGTGTGTGTGTGTGTGTGTGTGTGTGCGTGCGCGTGAGCGCGCACATGCGCTGGTGCGTGCAGGGCATAGATATGGTTCTAAAAATAAGTACAGTTAAGGGTAAGATGAACACAGTGATTTTCTAGCACTGCGTAGCACTGAGCAACCGTGCGCGCGCACGCACACACGCACTCACTGAATAACTATCATTTTGTAAAGTGCTATCTAAAATACGTTACATCATTATTATTCCAGAGTTTGGTTGAATGACGGATTGGTCAATAGTCCACATTATTTATTCGGCATTTGAGCCACGTTGGACCTCCATTTGATGAGATTTAGCCTCTCAGAACCTATAGAACCCTAGAATATTAACCCATTCTGAACGGGCACCCATTTTGGTGTTGGCATCATGTCGTGCTTTAGCTATTGAAAAATAGCAGATCTACAAGCTCATATCGCGCCACCGAGTGGCGCGATACGAGCTTGTAGGTCTGCTATTTTTGAAAAATCGAAGAGCGACTGACATTTTTAGAATCTGATCTCAGGTCAGAATGGGTTCATCAGGACCAGTGTGTGTCCGGCGGAAACCTCGTATGAATCTGATCTCAGGTCAGAATGGGTTAACTAAGTGAGTAGAAGGTCACTCTGAGTCTGGGCAGTGCATTCCCATTGACCACACAGCCCTGGCGTGGAATCCGATAGCATTGCCTTGCAGCAGTATGAAAGCACTCAAAAAGCAGACCAGCTGTATTATGTATAGGATGGATTAGGAGACCATTACTGGCTGGTTCTGGGCCATATGAGGGCATGAAAGGAGTGTAGGCTAGGGTTATCTGCGAACACATTATTCCGACATCACCAACCTGAACATTCAATACTTTAGTTTTTCCAGGGGTTATTTAGGGCTATTGATCTTAGAGGAGAGCGGTGCAGTGTGAACTGTGAACACACACCGTGCGGCTCTGTGAGAGCTCGCAGAATAATGGCAGAGTTAGTCGTCCATCATCACCTCTGCATGGTGTCTGTCTTCAAGAAACCAACCCCTTGATCCCTCAGATGTCAAGAAGAACTAACAGACCGGTACCACTCCTTTGCTTTCTTTCTAAAAGTCTCGAATGGGTTGTCTCCAACCAACTCTCTCTCTCTCCATCTCTCAAAGAACAACCTGCTGGATCCCAAACCAGTCAGGATTCATAAAGGCCACAACTCCACGGAAACTACTGCACTGCTTGGCTGCAGTCACAGAAGCACTACATGCTGCCCAGGCTGCTTTCCACTCTGCAGCCCTGATTCTTCTAGACCTATCAGCAGCATTTGACACAGTGAACCACCAGCTGCTCCTAGACCACTCTAGCTGATCTGGGCTTAGGTGGGACGGCACTAAAGTGGTTCTCCTCCTACCTCACCGACCGGAACCGATCTGCTCACAATATATCACTATATGCCGATGACAACTCCCCCATATCTTGCAAGTATGATAGAACACCGGGAAGCTTGGAAGTACCTTCACTAAAAACACTGGGACAACGCTCCACATGTCCCAAACTCCATTCTCCCTTCTGGCTCCCAAAACTATGGAATGCACTTTCCATTACAGTCAGAACGGCAGCCTCACTCCCAATATTCCGCCGTAGTCTGAAAACCCACTTGTTCAGACTCCATCATGGCCCGTAGCACTTTCCCTATAGCCCCTTAGATAAGCACTTTATGTAGACTTAGATAGCATTTTATACAGACTTATAGCATGTTACGTACGACAACACTAGAATTGCATTTTATGTAGTCATATCACTTTATAGTATATATATATATATATATATATATATATATATATAGTATAGTATAGTATAGTATAGTTTATATGTATAGTTTCATTATATAGATATTCCACGGTTACGTTC
Source organism: Protomyctophum parallelum (assembly GCF_964188405.1). Classification (NCBI taxonomy): domain Eukaryota; kingdom Metazoa; phylum Chordata; class Actinopteri; order Myctophiformes; family Myctophidae; genus Protomyctophum; species Protomyctophum parallelum. Next base: position 11,210,068 of record NC_139716.1, on the reverse strand, counting down.
TTAGTTTACGCATGTTTCATACATGAAAAACTTACTTTTTATGTATGTGATTGTATTGCCATGCTTTCTGTTCTTGCTTAAAGGTATATTCAGTGATTTCACTTAATTCAAATATCACTTATTCTTTTGTTTTGTTGTGATAATCCTCTCTACTATAGAGTGTGCTGGCCATATAAGGAGTTCCTCCCTGTCCCCAGTTAACCCCTGGGGGTCAAAAAACCTTAGGTTTCGTTTTTGGCTCTCTATCCTGATTGGATGAAAGGCTTAGGTCCCAGCCAAAAACGAAACCTAAGGTTTTTTGAGTGAAATCACTGAATATACCTTTAATGTACAGTAAATCGCTCTGGATTGAGAGCGTCTGCTTTAATGCCTAAATTGTAAATTGTCCACTAGCCACCCATTTCGAAATCCATGGGACAAAATCACATCAAAACATCAGAGAATTGAATGCTCTACTGATCTACAGTAGGCTGCAATATGAGCGGTTGATCACGGCTACTGTTTTGACAGCGAAGACACGTGTTGTCAAGTGACTTACGTGGCAGGTTAACTCATTCTGACCTGAGATCAGATTCATACGAGGTTTCCACTGGACACACACTGGTCTGATGAACCCATTCTGACCTGAGATCAGATTCTAAAAAATGTCAGTCGTTCTTCGATTTTTCAAAAATAGCAGACCTACAAGCTCGTATCGCGCCACTCGGTGGCGCGATATGAGCTTGTAGATCTGCTATTTTTAAATAGCTAAAGCATAACATGATGCCGACACCAAAATGGGTGCCCGTTCAGAATGGGTTAAGGTTAGAGTTAGATTTAGTGTTAGTAATGTCGGACAACGTGTGTTGTCGCTGTCAAAACAGGAGCCGTTATCAACTTGATGAGGTCAAAGATTGTGTGAGCAACAAATATACAAAGCGACAAATAACCTGTGATCTTTGGATCTTTGCATCTGCCTAGTCTAGTGTGAACGCAGCAGTAGTTGTTCCGGACCCTTTGTTATCATTGAAAACGCATTAAATGTGTTTATGATACACTAAAAATGTATTGTATTTTTATCACGCCACAGCCATTTTTCTCTCTAGCACCACAGCGAGCAGAACAATAAATACTTGTTCGCCACCTGTAACACTTTTCCATGTTGTTTCCAGGCTTTTTTACAGCTTGCTATACACAGTAAATCTTTGATACAACCCAACCAGTCATAACACAACAAATGCGTAACGTTTATTTATTTCAACAATCGTTGGACGAGTTCCCAGTGAATGCTGGGTAACTGGGAGAACGGTCGCTGGCTTCCCCTACAGCCACGATGTCGGGATTCCAATTACTGTTAACTCATTCTGACCTGAGATCAGATTCATATGAGGTTTCCGCCGGACACACACTGGTCTGATGAACCCATTCTGACCTGAGATCAGATTATAAACATGTCAGTCGCTCTTCGATTTTTCAAAAAATAGCAGACCTACAAGCTCGTATCGCGCCACTCGGTGGCGCGATATGAGCTTGTAGATCTGCTATTTTTCAATAGATAAAGCATAACATGATGCTGACACCAAAATGGGTGCCCGATCAGAATGGGTTAATCACGATGGTATGTGTCTCATAAAAATGAAAAAGATACGAGCCTCATGTACTTTATGGCCGCATTAAAGCTGATGATTTTAATATGAGGAGGATAAAAACGGAGCACGCCGTATACAGTACTTTTGGGGTTTTAGAGAGTCCTAAATTGTGGAAGGTTAATTTAGCATGTACCGTACCGTTTAGCGCGAGGTTGTAGCCTCGCGTATATACCGCTGGTTACATTCCGTTGCTGTCGGCAGGAAAGCTCTTATCTCCGTATTAAAAAAAAATAATAATAATGGCCAATTTGATCACACTACAATGTGAAGTAACAATGAAAAGTAAGCAGATCCGCAAGCGACTTCTCGGAAAACAATGAGGTTTCCTCCTCCGACAGACGATTTGTGGTGGTATACAGCCAGTGTTGTAAAGTAACTAAGTGCATTTACTTAATTACCGTACTTAAAGGGGTAGTTCAAGAATTTTTAAACATTAGCGCATTTTTGTGTCCATATCACTACGCCCCAAAAAATAGTTCCATGTGATAGAGGGGTCAAAGTTGAACGGAAGTGGCACTAATATTTTAGAAAGAGGTCAACAATTCAAATGACGTTAGTTTTGTGGATTAATTTACGTTTAATATGTGACCCCATTCCCCCCCACAAAATGACCGGAAACACTTAATATTCACCAAAACAGAGCACCACGTGGGGCAAGCGCAATCAATTAATACAGTTGCAACCACTATATTAATGGCAAGTATTTCATACAACTTAAGTAAAAAAAATTGTGAACTATCCCTTTAACCCATTCTGACCGGGCACCCATTTTGGTGTCAGCATCATGTTATGCTTTAGCTATTGAAAAATAGCAGATCTACAAGCTCATACGAGCTTGTAGGTCTGCTATTTTTGAAAAATCGAAGAGCGACTGACTTTTTTAGAATCTGATCTCAGGTCAGAATGGGTTCATCAGACCAGTGTGTGTCCGGCGGAAACCTCGTATGAATCTGATCTCAGGTCAGAAGTACAAGGTTTACAATTTCCAATACTTTTACTTCCATACTCCACTACAACTCAGAGGCAAATATTGCACTTTTACTCCACAATAACTATTTGAAAACTTTAGTTAGTAGTTACTTTGTAGATTTGGATTATTACTACAAAACATACACTAACCCCTTCAGCCCTATATAATTCATTTCGGTAATCAGAAAATAGCCGATCTACAAGCTCACAATGTGCTGTGATGCCATGCATTGTGAGCTTGTAGATCTGCCATTTTCAAAATCTTCTTTCCCCTCCTGGCTTTGCCCTTAGTTGGTTCCTACAGAGTAAATTTACTTCATACCAGTGGCGTGCACAGACATTTAGAGGGGCAGGTGCTCAAGTGAAAAAAAGGGCACCTTATGCAGCGCATTTTGGGGTGGGAACCCATTTTGGTGCTTTATAGCTATTGAAAAATAGCAGATCTACAAGCTCATAGCGCGCCACCGAGTGGCGCGCTACGAGCTAGTAGGTCTGCTATTTTTCTTTAATCGAAGAACCACTGACATAGAAACACATAGCTTTAGATTGTGTGGGGGGCCTAAATAATATAGTAGAAGCGTTTTTTTTTAACAAGATTTGATCAATGTCACCATGGTCCACACACTACAAATTAAGAAAGAAAATACAACTTTTTTTTCTTTTTGTTTTAAGAGCAAAATTGCCAAAAGGGCAGGGGGTGATCTAGCACCCCCTAGTGTCTATCTGTGCATGCCACTGCTTCATGCAGTGCCCTGCCAGCCTCAACCTTTCGCTCTCTGACTTCTTGTCTGTGAACTTGAAGCGTGCTCGGTCCCCATAGAGGTCCACATGTCTGATGTGGTCCGTCCATTTGACACCTACTGGCTACTGCCATTCGTAGCATTATTGTGTAGACTCCCTCCAGTGCTCTCTCCAGTGGCGTGCACAGATAGACACTAGGGGGTGCTAGAGCACCCCCTGCCCTTTTGGCAATTTTGCTCTTAAAAAAAAAAAAAAAAAAAAAAAATCTTGATAAAAAGACGCTTCTACTATATTATTTAGGCCCCCCACAATCTAATATGTTTCTATGTCAATGGTTCTTCGATTCAAGAAAAATAGCAGACCTACAAGCTCGTAGCGCGCCACTCGGTGGCGCGCTATGAGCTTGTAGATCTGCTATTTTTCAATAGCTAAAGCACCAAAATGGGTTCCCGCCCCAAAATGCGCTGCACAAGGTGCCCCTTTTTTCCACTTGAGCACCTGCCCCTCTAAATGTCTGTGCACGCCACTGGCTCTCTCCTGTTGTACTGTGAGGGTCCGTGTCTCTCCAAGCTCACAATGACAACTTAATGTTGTTACATAACGCCGCTGAAAATGTGCAGCAATGCTACTCAAGTGTATACATGTAATGTACTGTCCGCCACTGATCTGGAAAGCTTTTTTATGTGTTCCCCCTTGTCCTCTGACTGTACAGGAAAGTGAATGATAATACATCATTCTTCCATTCCAGCTTGTTTTATTTACTTTGCCTTCTGGGGCTCACAAATAAAAGCCATAGCTTTGTTCCAATATAAAGGTTGGTTTGGTAACGTCTTCGTTTCAAATAAAAGAAAACAGCTCCCATGTCTGGGGCAGCTGTAAAGCAGTACTATAAAACAAATAAAAGGGAAGAGGGCAGTCGCAAAACCGAAAAAGTGAATTTTGTTGTCAATTCTCCAACTTGGTGTACCGTGAGACCACTACAAATTATTCTAAATACACTGTGATGTGGAATTAGTTAGGGCTATCAAAAATAACCGAGTTAACTAAAATTGAACATTCATTGGATTTTAATGCAATTAATGCATGCTTCCCATCTAGCCCTATGGGGAAAAAACACAAGTGGTTATGCCCTGAAAGGCTGCGGAATTTAGGCGGCAGCTCAAATCACATACAGAGCGAGAGACAGAGAGGCCACACATCTTATACCACACTGGATTTGTTATAAAGAATAACACATACGTAGGCCTATGTTAATTGTATATATCGCCTTCTGTTATTTATTTACTTTCCTTTTTTTTTTTTTTTTTTTTTACTTAATTTTTATCCCACGATTTTGTAACCCGGTTTTCTTTTCACCCAGTGCCAATTATCTAATGTAATCCTGGGCGCTACACTTCAACTGCCAACCTGGGGGGGGCAGCGGACTGACCTCATGCCTCCTTCTATGCATGAGGAGTCCAAGCTGCTTCTTTTCACCTGACAGAGGGGAATTTCCCCGGCCGGACGTAGCGCGTGGAAGGGACACGTTATTCCGACCAGTTCCTTTCCCCCTCCATCAGGCGTCCCGGCTGGCCAGGGGGAGGTAGTTTTAGAGACCAGGATTATGGCAAGTTTTTGTGAGGGTACCTATACCCTATAGGGGACACGGGGAGAACATGCAAACTCCACACAGAAAGGCCCTTTCGCCAACCCCCGCCTCGGGTATGGGCACTGATGACGCGGAGGAGGGAACACGCCGCCAGCACCCACAGCGTCCCCAGCGGGAATCGAACCCAGGACCTTCTAGCTGTGAGGCGACAGCACTACCAACTGTGCCACCGTGCCCCTTATTTATTTACTTTCCATTCCCACAACAATATAGAAATAGACCGAAAAGACCAAACCAATAGGTGGGAATTAGCCTGGTCCCCAGCAGCAGCCGGTCTCCCTTTCTTATCTCCGCGGAGAAAGGCCTGGTAATAATACGACCTGATGCAGAGAAAGACCATAATATAGGGCAGGACTTCCGTCGTAGGTATTATAGGTATAGGCTACATCCCTCGGAAACTGCTTTTCCTCAACTAATCACCACGTCGACCGTCTGAAGGCGAGATATGCTTTAAAAATCACAGACACAAACGGACTCTGGGATTGACCCACAGCCACCTGCACTGAAGCACAGCCGGACACGAATAGATATACTGTGCATATAGTGACTCACACACACACACACACACACACACACACACACCTTTATTCAGGTTCAGAACAGCTCTGTCAGCATGATGTCAGCACGAATGACTGAAGTTCCAGAGTCACACTGGATTGGGTTTACAATTAGGAAAGGATTCCCGGTCGAGGTTTGGGATTAGGATTATAGGCATTAAAAAGTTAGATTTAGGGATTGTGGGGTTATATCTATGCCTTTCTACTTAAATACATTACAGTATAGTAGAGGCCTATAGCAAACCACTGTCAGAGTTAGGCTTAAAAGTGCCAAGGAAATGGCATTCGTGGAATTGCCGTCCTAAAAATGTTGACTGCTTTGAGCAGGGGGTCATCACCATTTTGGCTTGTGGTGGACATATTTGTCGACGTTACATTTTTTGCCACAGACATACATGAAGACACATACATTACCAGAATTTATCTTTAACCCATTCTGAACGGGCACCCATTTTGGTGTTGGCATCATGTTATGCTTTAGATATTTAAAAATAGCAGATCTACAAGTTCGTATCGCGCCACCGAGTGGCGCGATACGAGCTTGTAGGTCTGCTATTTTTGTAAAAATCGAAGAACGACTGACATTTTTAGAATCTGATCTCAGGTCAGAATGGGTTCATCAGACCAGTGTGTGTCCGGCGGAAACCTCGTATGAATCTGATCTCAGGTCAGAATGGGTTAAAGGGGGTCCTTGCAAATAAAACATTTGAGAACCACCAGTACTAGTGTACTCCGAATGTGCCATATTGTCATGATAAAATAATAAGTGTCATATGCATATTCATGAAGAAACCCTGGAGCCTTTTTTTTTTATATACCTATAATAATTTTTATCCCACAATTTTGCAACCCAGTGTCAATTGTCTAATGTAATCCTGGGCGCTATATACACCTCCTCTGCCAACGTCCTCATCCTTATATGCATGAGGAGTCCAAGCTGATTATTTTCTCCTGACAGAGGTGAAAAGAAGCAGTTTTCCCCGAGTCTCCCCGAATGGACGGAACCACGTCCGGCCCGTGGAAGGAACACATTATTCCACCCAGTTCCTTTCCCCTCCATCAGGCTGGCCAGGCGGGGTAAGTAGTTTAACCCATTCTGACCTGAGATCAGATTCATACGAGGTTTCCACTGGACACACACTGGTCTGATGAACCCATTCTGCCCTGAGATCAGATTCTAAAAATGTCAGTCGTTCTTCGATTTTTCAAAAAATAGCAGACCTACAAGCTCGTATCGCGCCACTCGGTGGCGCGATATGAGCTTGTAGATCTGCTATTTTTTCAATAGATAAAGCATAACATGATGCTAACACCAAAATGGGTGCCCGGTCAGAAGGGGTTAGAGACCAGGATTAGGACCCTGGAGACTTGACATTCAGAAGTGGGTGTTATGATCAAAATAAGAACATTATAAGGGTGTGTAAATCAGAAAGCTAAAGACACCCGACTGCCGCTCAGTTCCGCGGCAGTGCGTCGGTCCGACATGCGTCGTGCCGTGCTTGTGGTTAGGGTTTAGGGCAGGGGTATTCAATTAGATTAGGCCGGGGGCCACAACTGTAGAATGATTGTGTGTGGGGGGCCGCACAGTGTGCGCGCGAAGCGCGGAAATTTGTGGGTTCTCAAAATGCTTTTTGTGCTCAAACACGAAGATTTATGTATATTTCCGCACAGTAATGAGCAGGATAATATGTCTATACAGGTATATGCCACCTTAGAATAGATGTAGGCCTAGACCTATTTGACAGTGCATAAACAGCATTGCTTTGACATTAACGACCATCAGCTGGACGGACGGACGGACACACACACACACACACACACACACACACACACACACACACACACACACACACACACACACACACACACACACACACACACACACACACACACACACACACACACACACACACACACACACACACACACACACACACACACACACACACACATGAGAATAGTTTATCAGACTATAAAGATCAGATTACATAGAGCAGTGATTCCCAAAGTGGGGTTCGGGGTCCGGGAACCCCCAGGGTCCTTGAGGCAGTTCCAGGGGGTCCCCAGGGAAATGGTTTGGAACCAAATGGACCCTTATGGGTCTGTAACTCTGAGAGTGTACAAATGGAACCAAATGGACCTGGAACAGGGTTTATTATTGTGAGAATGATGGCTTCCATTTTCGCATTGCAACTTTTCAGGACTAGAAAGCCTGCAGTTTATATTAGCTTGGATTCCCCATTGATGTCACTGTTGGGTGGGTTTCTGAACTGCCCACAGCCCTCCTATGTGACACAGACCGAGTAGAAACACTGATTATTAGTGAGGACCTATATATGAAGATAGGTTGAAAAGTGGTCCTTTAATGATTACCATCATTATGGTAATCTCACAATTAATATCGCACACACCATACATGTAACTTTTATTATCCCTCTTATTATTCTTTTTTTCAAAATTCTTCCAGGGGCCACAAGGGGGCGCTGCCATTTGAATATCCCTGGTTTAGGGTTTAGGGTTTAGGTTAGAGTGTCGGACTGATGCCGGCGAGAAACACTATACCGCCTGCCGCGGCGGGTGTTTTCCGCGGCTGACGCCGTCGTTGCCGGAAAATGCATTCTCTCTCTCTCTCTCCACATTTGTCCGTGTGTGTGCGGACATGTTGGCGACCCCTGGGCTATGAGGAAATGCCTCCTGAACCCGACCCAGCTGGAGGACGACGCCGCAGCTCAGCGCTCCGTCTGGCGGCAGCTCCTCCAACAAGGAGTGCACAAGCTGGAGGAGTACCGAGGTGATCGACAGTGCCAAGAACATAAGGCCAGTACCACAGTACCCACACCCCCAGTCCACCAAGAACATGAGGCCAGTACCACACCCACACCCCCAGTCCACCAAGAACATAAGGCCAGAACCACAGTACCCACACCCCCAGTCCACCAAGAACATGAGGCCAGAACCACAGTACCCACACCCCCCAGTCCACCAAGAACATGAGGCCAGAACCACACCCCCAGCAGTCCGGGCTTAATTTACCTGTTCTGTTTGTGGCAGACATTGTGGATCTCGGATTGGAATTACACTCACAAGATATAGAGATGGACTGTCATCAACGGACACGATGGACAACCTTAAGCAAGCAAGTTTGTGTGTGTGTGTGTGTGTGTGTGTGAGTGTGTGTGTGTGCGTGTTCCCTTACCTGCACGAAGCACACCCAAGTGGAACCAGAAGCATGGAGGGGAGGGGGGGGGGGGGGGGGGTGGGGGGGTGAGAAAATAAAACCATTAGTCCTGTGATCGCATCAGTGTTTGAATTCGTCGACTAAAACCATGTTCGTCGACTACCTTTTTTCACTGGCGAAAACGAAATAAAAACAAATCTGTAATAAAACAAAAGTAAATATATTGACAATTCAGTACAAACTAGACTAAAATGTCCGGGAGGAGGGACTGGTGAAGAAGAGGTCCTATATACAACTAAAGTCATGTTAAATGCTTGGTTGTGTGCAGGACAGGTGTGACTCTCCGAAAAAAGTAAGCAGAACTCTCCAAAAAACATAGCAGATCTACAAGCTCACAATGTGTCGCATGAGCGCGACATTAGCATTGATTTACACTATAGCAATGACGTTGTTGCCACAATGATATAATTCCACTTCACGTCACGTACACTAACAGCATGGTCCATGTTTTAACATGGAGCGGGGGAAGGTTTTTTTCCGGTCCCTCCTCCTGATTGCAATTCCCGAGACGCCATGCTAAAACAAAGCACGACGTACTATCATGACACCACACCCGCCGCCCGCGACATAATGGACCGTGACGACGTTTCGCTCCGGCGACTACTAAATAACCCCGCCTGGTGTCAAGCGAGTGGCCCGCTCCACTCGGTCAACGTGAGTGAGCTGGCACAGGGCCCTGCATCGCATTACTCCATAACCTCCTCTCTCTCTCTCTCTCTCCCTGTCTGGAATAGATTATTGCAATTCCCTCTTCCTCGTGTGATTAGCAGTCTAACTGGGTGCTCTTCAGATTAGGGATGCACCGATCCGATACTCGTATCGGAGATCGGCGCCGACCAAGGCTAAAATTCTAGATCGGGTATCGGTGGCAAATGGGCCGATCCATTATCCGATCCGATAATTATGTGTAATTACAGTATGAAAACAACTCTACCTCCTCTGACACAGCAGTGTAGTATTGACAGTATAACATGTGGAATGCAGCCAGGCTAGCCTGCGCACACATTAACCTGGTCTAATTGTTGCACAGTTATTTAATAAATAATTCAGTGCATTTATATCTGTGTCTGTTACATTTTGTTTTACAAAGTTGGGAAAGTAATGTTTAAGTCAAGCCTTGATGTTGCCTTACACAAAATAATGATTCCAGACTCCACAGTGTCCACAGTGAGGCATACAGCTTAATAGGTTATTACGTTTATTTGTGGGGGGTATCGGATCGGTACTCTGTATCGGCAGATACTGGACCCCCATGTATCGAAATCGGTACCGAATGCCAAAAAGCCGGATCGGTGCATCCCTACTTCAGATGCTCCAAACGATCACTGGTGGGAGAAGTACTCAATTGTCTTACTGTAAGTAAAAGTGTCAATGCTGCAATATAGAAATACTCATTCATGCAAAAGCGCCAGCGCTCGTCCAGCAGTCTGCTGTCACCCAGGTAGATATGTTGATCTGACCCCCCCCCCCCCCCCATTCCAAAGCGCCAGCGCTCGCCTGGCAGAAGTCTGCTGTCACCCGGGGCAGATGTGTGCACTGTGCACGCGACCTCGCACCTCAGGCGTCTTACTGCCTGGTGCATGTTTTGTAATTATAATCAAACTCCACAAAGTAACTAGTAACTAAAGTTTTCAAATAAAATGCAGTGGCGTAAAAGTGCAATATTTGGATCCGAGATGTAGTGGAGTAGAAGTGAAAGTATTGGAAATTGGAAATACAGCAGGTAAAGTAGAAATGATTCAAAACTGTATAGGCCTAGTTAAGTACAGCAAGTAAATGTGCTTAGTTGATTAGCACACGATGTGGCTGCCATGAGGACACATCCCACCCAATCCTTGCAATCCCACCAGCTTTCCTGGGAGACTTTGGGAATCCTAACGCTGATGTTTCGTGGCCTCTAGCCATCAAAGCATGACCCTCTGACTCGGCACATTCCCCACCCCACTCTCTATGCAGCCTCTATTGGTTGTTCACTGTCTCTGAAGGATTGCTGTTTAGATTTGTTTGTGTTTGCGTTCCTGCTGCTTGCTTATAAAACCAGTGGTTTAAGTGTGTGTATGTGTAAGTGTGTGTGTGTGTGTGTGTGTGTGTCCGACTACGACCTGTTGACCCTATCTGAGTACGCGCTATTGACCACTGCAGTTGATTTGAATTTCTTTATTTGAGTCCACATTTATTTATACAATGCATTATCAAGGGCACAAATATTTTCAGTTGCTTTTGATATCCCACACACTCAAGTCAAAACATCACGTGTCTCAGTGCTCGAGTCCAAACAACCCCTAAATGATGTATACAGAATATAGGCAACACATGCACATGCATGAACTTATTCACAGCCAACATTGGTCACTTCAGTCTGTCATATTACCAACACCGAAAGAAAATCATGGGTACAAAAAGCACCTTCTCCCTGGAGGGGGGGGGGGGGGGGGGGGGGGGGGTCCATGGCCAAATACACATCATTGTGGGGGTCCCAATTGACATGGACACGTTTCAGAACCACTGTAGCAACATACAATTTCTTTCTTCGAAAACTGTAGAAACGCCAGATCTTAATGGGACGACTGTGAATTCTTGTTTTGCTTTGTTTTGTTTACTTACTAATGCCTTGTTCGTTATCAAGAAAGACAGACTGTTGTGGATTTAATTGGAACATCACACACACACACACACACACACACACACACACACACACACACACACACACACACACACACACACACACACACACACACATACAAAGACTTAGCGCTTCAAGGATACCGATATGATTAGTGGTTGTCTCGGTGCCAACGCCGATTCCCGCTCGCAATAAAGAAGACAAGATAGATAAATAACAAACTTCACATCTGCCCATTTACTGCAATATGCAGGCTCCATCATTCTCCCCTGGTCTCTATTCCCAAGATTAGAACCTCAAAACGCAAACGCATCAGTGCAGCAAGGCAGTGGTTCTCAGATGAGGGTATACCGTGTTTTGTGTGCGTGTGTGCGTGTGTGTGTGTGTGTGTGTGTGTGTGTGTGTGTGTGTGTGTGTGTGTGTGTGTGTGTTGTGTGTGTGTGTAACCCCTAGGGGTGCGCAGAAATACTACAGGGAAAGTGGAACATTGGAAAAATAGATATTTACTGTTTAATGAGAAGTTTTTGTGAACGTGCTTGTCTGTAAAGTGCTAAACTAAATCCAATCCAATCCACTTTATTTATAAAGCACGTTTAAAATGACATAGTTGACTTTTTTTTCTTTTTTTGAAATATGACAAACTTAATATATTGAACTTATATCTTTTTTCCTGCCACGATGCTATAGGAGAGAGCTTCTCCTAAGAGGAAATAAGCAGACACAGGACTCTACACTGTGAATATTTCACTCACATCTGTGCCTAAAGATGGAATTATGTGCAAACCGGGAAGAAAGACAGGCACGAGCAGTAGAGCACGTACGGCATGCCCAACTGTAGCCAACCGTAATCTTTTCAATCCAAAAGTATGAAGGCGTTCATTTGAAATGATTGAAGCTTTCTCTGTAATAAGAATCTTCCATTATAGACAAATAGCCCTGCATGGCTTTTTCATAAACGCCTAAAACAATTACCATCACCTCACACGTTTGGGATTTAAATGAGTATTGAGAGAGAGAGAGAGATACCGTTCATATAAACAGAGCAACTAACTTTAATTCAATTACGTTTGAATGAATTGCTGCTACTTGTCGCAAAGGTTTTATACCAGCTGAATGCAAAACATTGAAATGCAGCTATCAGTGTTCAAAAGTTTATACGTGTGCGTTCATGTGCACGTTAGAGAGAGAGAGAACGTGACAGCTACTGTACTTCACCAACATGCTTACATACTGTATGTTGGTATATATATATATGGGTCAAAGTCAAAGTTGGCGGTTCTGGACAACCACCCCATCCGACAGACTCGGACACGGGGCAGCGCACTTCATTGAGTAAACTCTGCGTGACCATAATGGAAACAGCGGTTGGATCGGCTTGCTCTGGACAACCCTCCTTATATGGCCATAACCGTAACGGTCAAATCGGAACGTTCTGGACAATCGCATTTTCTGGACAGTTCTGGAGATACGTTCATGGAGATTTACTGTTGCTACTTAAGTTTTAGTATAATATAAAAAACGAAGTTTAGTTTGAACTTATTACATTTCAGTTTAAAATCTTATAGTTTTAGGACTAAAACGAAACTAAATTGTATTAGAAAGAATACAATAAAACTTACACAGCAAAGAACACGATACAACTAAATCAAAATTGAACTAGAAAAAGTGCCCCTTCGGGGATATCAAGGATTGATATTTGGATCAAATCTGAAGGACTTAATATAAAGAAAGTTTTGCACATAAGTATAGGCCTCCTGGTGGCGGTAGAATTGAAAAAATGCAGGCCAGATGTTTTTCCTTGGCCTGTAGGGAGTAGTATGCATGCCAAGTTTTACGCAGATCGGTTGCAGTTATATGTAAAGATGCAACTCGGCCTGTCATAGCACCACCATGAGACTGACTTGAAAAATGTGACATTTGTGCCAAAATGTGACAAAAAGTGACATTTCTTCCTCAGCCTAGTGGGAATATAACTGGAGTTTCACCGCAATCCGACGCGGCGTTGATGATTTGCAGCATGTTGTACAAAATTAACCTGACGCTGCCAGATCCAAGAAGCTTGCTACACAAATTTGTTTCACAGCTTATTGGGATCTGGGATCGCGGAAGCAAATTCGATGACGGGGCTGTTCCTTTTTTTCAAGATACTTGGTAGATGATTGGATGGGACCGTCTGTCTATCACCGTGTGGGCGTGCAAACACGACCAATCATATTGACGTGTCTATATAGCTTCACATCCGGTTTTGCACATATCCCGCCCTTAGCTCACGCTGATTGGTTCGGTACGGAACGGATTTTTGTCAGCTCAACTCCCTGAGAGATCCCAGATGAAGGCTGTGTTGGGGAACATGGTTACCCAATACCGCCCTCATCTGGCAGCGTCAGGTTAGTACAAAATGGGCTACTCCTGAAAACTTTGAAGCCAAACTTTTTTTTTTCTTGGCTTCTAGGGAAGTGTGCATACAAAGTTTTACACAGATCGGTGCAGTTATAGGTAAAAAACACGAACCGGCCAGTTATAGCGCCACCATGAGGCTGAGGTGAGAAATTTCAAGTAGCATTTCTTCCTGGGCCTATAGTGGGAATGTGTGTGCACAATTTCACAGAAATCACCCAATGTGTTCATGATTTGTGACATTTTGTTCCAAATGGAGCAGTCCTATAAGAACTTTGGAACCAAATTTTTAGCCAATCAGGATGGAGTTTGAAAAATCTGAAAGACCAGTTTAATTTAACCCATTCTGAACGGGAACCCATTTTGGCGTCGGCATCATGTCATGCTTTAGCCATTTAAAAATAGCAGATCTACAAGCTCATATCGCGCCACCGAGTGGCGCGATACGAGCTTGTAGGTCTGCTATTTTTGAAAAATCGAAGACACTTTTAGAATCTGATCTCAGGTCAGAATGGGTTAATAATAATATAACTGTCAGGATGTAATAGACATTTTTATAGAATCTGATCTCAGGTCAGAATGGGTTAATGGGCTATAGAGACACAGGTACCAATTTGCGTGATGTTTGGACAAAATCTGTAGGTGTACTGTCAAAAAAAAATGTGTTTCGCAAAACTCAGCCTCCTACTGGCACTGTAAAAGGCCATGTGAAAAAGATCCCCAGGGAGTGTGTGTGAAGAGTTTGGCTGCGATCAGGCCAATGGTGCCAGACTAGCTGTCCACAGACGGACGGACGGACGGAGTGGAAATCATACTCTCTTCCCCATGCCTTCGGCTTGGTGGAGACAACCAGGTAATCACATACATCAAATGGCGAGAGAGACAGTGTACGTGCCTGGGGAAACTAGAAAAAAAAGCAGTGATACTTTTTTTACAGGCTTATAGCTAACCGGCAGAGGATGCTGTCAACACAAGTGATTATGGTTAACGGCACTATACAGTATACCGTGGGTTGTCCCTAAATGCCATTTTCCTCTACGTACAGTAACGAGCCACACACTGCCTCCCTCTCTGTAAAAACCTGCAATTATGGCCGGGGTTGGCCGGGCCACACGACGCCTGGAACATAACTAGCGTTTTGTTTTCGTTTCGTCGTTGTCGGTGCGGAAAGCCAGTATGTCCAGGAAAATGGACAAAATAAACCATGTGTTCCAATGGATCTAAAGAGGTTATTATTTAAACACAAGTACTTGGTAGTCATTGTCACTGTTTGACATCTATAAAAACCCACAACACAGTTATAACCACTTAAAATTTCAATTGCAAAAAATAGCAGATCTACAAGCGCTCAACGCGAGAAATTATAAATATATGGAGATACAAGGTTTCCACACGATGACAGCTATATGACTTTTCTCGATGCACCCATTCTGTAAAAAAAAACGCCTTCTGATAACGCTGCCGTTTTGAAAAGATCGGCCCCCGATCGGCTATTTTCCAAACTGTCTGTCTCTTATACGATTCGACAATTTGGCCAATGTTTGACCAGTATAGCTTGTCGATTGCTTTCGATTGCAGTAACAGTCTTTCTTCTTTTCTTCCTTGGGGTATTAAAAAGGCTCTTAATTTAAGACTTCAATTGTGACTTTGCTGTCACCTGCATCTGTCATCATGCATCTGAGGACACATTCCTACTTCCAAGACACACAGCCTGACACAGGAGAGCCCGCAGCACAAAGAAAGTGCCACTATATACCGTATCTCTTCCCTCCTTACCGGGCCCGAAGGAGCTTGTTTAATCCTGCCTGCATTTTGGTGGAGGAGATAGCAAAGCCTCACTGCCTCTGCCAAAAGGAGCTTTTTTATCTCTCTACCGGGCACTACCCTGTGTAATGTGAGTTACTTACTATAGAGGAGGGAGAGAAGGAGGGAGGGATGGAGGCGGGTTTGAAGTGGATATCACAGGTTGGAGACCAGGTGGAGGGTTGTCTTTGGCCACTCGGATGGCTTAACCCATTCTGACCTGAGATCAGATTCATACGAGGTTTCCACTGGACACACACTGGTCTGATTAACCCATTCTGACCTGAGATCAGATTCATACGAGGTTTCCACTGGACACACACTGGTCTGATTAACCCATTCTGACCTGAGATCAGATTCTAAAAATGTCTGTCGCTCTTCGATTTTTCAAAAATAGCAGACCTACAAGCTCGTAGCGCGCCACTCGGTGGCGCGATATGAGCTTGTAGATCTACCTTTTTCCACTGACAAAAACTAAATTGAAACTAAACTACGATGACTAAAAACTAAGACTAAAATATATTGTAAATTTCCTCAACAAATAAAAACTAGAGTAAAATGTTAGAAAGGGACTAGTGGACAAGATATTCAGTATAAGTTAGTTAGCACTTGGTTGCAGATAATACAAGCTGTGAGCTTGTAGATCGGCTATTTTCAGCGAGTGTAAAAATCAGTCATTACGACAGCGTCGAGGCCCGCCGAAATACATTTTAGTCAACTGTAGATTTAGTTGACTAAAATCTTGTGAGATTTAGTCGACTGAAACTGGACTGACACTAAAACATAAAATTTGACAAAAACTAAATGAAAACTATTCAAGAGACTATGACTAAAACTAAAATCTAAAATGTTCTGCCAAATAAACAACACTGCTACTCAAAGATGTTCATGTCGAGGACCTCCAAATCGATGTGAACTAAGCTGCAAAACTGCCCATTTGAAACTTCTTTTGTGCCATGGACCCCAAGATGTTATCCCATTCTGACCGGGCACCCATTTTGGTGTCAGCATCGTGTTATGCTTTAGCTATTGAAAAATAGCAGATCTACAAGCTCATATCGCGCCACTTACGAGCTTGTAGGTCTGCTATTTTTTGAAAAATCAAAGAACGACTGACATTTTTAGAATCTGATCTCGGGTCAGAATGGGTTCATCAGACCAGTGTGTGTCCAGTGGAAAACCTCGTATGAATCTGATCTCAGGTCAGAATGGGTTTAGACGTTTGATTTGAGTACAACATTCTAAACTGTCTACTCTGTAGGCTTACTGTAGGCGAGAGTCATTCCTATATAACTTTCAACTTCTTTATACATGTTTTTCAACACATTATATTTTCTGTTATACGCTCGATTCATGTACATTTTCTGACATTTGACCATTTTCACCATCAATGTTTATTATGAACTTGACCTTTGGCTCTGTACTCCCCCCCCCCCCCCCAGGGAGTATAATGTTCCCCTCTACAATACGGATACCATACAGGGTTCAAGTGGTTAACCCATTCTGACCCGAGATCAGATTCATACGAGGTTTCCACCGGGACACACACTGGTCTGACGAACCCATTCTGACCTGAGATCAGATTCTAGAAATGTCAGTCGTTCTTCGATTTTTCAAAAAATAGCAGACCTACAAGCTCGTATCGCGCCACTCGGTGGCGCGATATGAGCTTGTAGATCTGCTATTTTTCAATAGCTAAAAGCATAACATGATGCCGACACCAAAATGGGTGCCCGTTCAGAATGGGTTAACGTAAAAATAGGAAAAGATTTGCCCTCCCCTCACAGCGGGGTCACTTCGTGCCAACGCTGTGAGCTTGTAGATATAAAACAACACCTTTACGTGGGTGCAGCCACACCTGTTGTGTCAGAAAGAAAGCCTTAGCTGGCAGAAAGCCCCTACATGGCTAAACGTCTCCGTTCTGCAAGCTGGGGGGGGGGGGGTGATCTTCTGGTCCTCAGATGGCCTATATCTATACCCACCCAACCCCCTCCTCCTCTCCCACTGGACTGAGTTTGGGTTTCAGAGCGGAGCGGAGGTGGTTATTTTGAGATGTTATTATTGGGACGTCATTTTGGGACTTGAATCCTCCAGGACATCAATGATGCAGCAGCTATAGCGCTCGACGCGGCGGGGATATAATTTGTTTCCGACGAGGACTTAACTATTCCCAAAATGACAGTAAGATCACTTACCCCAAAATAGCACGACTGAAAGAACAGCTTAATCAGTTACAGAAGCTATTCGAGTCAGGGGGCAGCGGAGAGTAAAATATGGCTGTGCGGTGGATGGAACGAATACGAGGAAGAAAATAATAGAGTGCAATAACCCCCCCGCATAATAACGCAGATAAAATGCCGTCGTCTTTCTTAATCCATTCTGACCTGAGATCAGATTCATGCGAGGTTTCCGCCGGACACACACTGGTCTGATGAACCCATTCTGACCCGAGATCAGATTCTAAAAAATTCAGTCGTTCTTCGATTTAAAAAAAAATAGCAGACCTACAAGCTCGTATCGCGCCACTCGGTGGCGCGATATGAGCTTGTAGATCTGCTATTTTTCAATAGCTAAAGCACGACATGATGCCGACACCAAAATGGGTGCCCGGTCAGAATGGTTTAATCATGATGTTGAGAAAGCCTGCAGGGAGGGACTACACTTTTATCACAGGTTCTTTGAACCTCATTTGAACAACAAAACGCTGCTAATGATTCTGTCTTTGTTAAAGGACCACTTCACCACTTTTCAACCTATCTTTATATAATAGGTCCTCACTAATAATCATGAAAAAAATGGCACGATTTTTTTCTACTCTGTCTGTGTCTCATATAGGAGGGCTGTGGGCAGTTTAGAAACCGTCTTCCAGTGACATCATCATTAGGCAGATTTATTTTTAAACAAGATTTTTTTTACAAAAATATTTAGATTTTCATTATCGTGAGAACGATGGCTTCCATTTTCGCATTGCAACTTTTCAGTACTAGAAATCCTGCAGTTTCTATTAGCTTGTATTCCCCATCGATGTCGTCACTGGAAGACGGTTTCTGAACTGCCCACAGCCCTCCTATGAGACACAGACCGAGTAGAAAGAAATTGCGCCATTTTTTCATGATTATTAGTGAGGACCTAGTATATGAAGATAGGTTGAAAAGTGGTGAAGTGGTCCTTTAATGACAAACAGTTTTGTGAAATTAAAGTGAAATTAAAATTAAAAAACTAGAAAGTACTCATTATTCACACGTTTTCAAATGTGTAAAAATGTCAACAAAATATTTTTAAAATAGCAGATCTACAAGCTTGTGCATTGTGAGCTTGTAGTGCGGCTATTTTCAAATGGCTGAAATGTATACAGTATATACTGTAGGGCTGAATTGGCTATTGTAATATCGTTGCTGTCCAGAGGAAAACTCATAACTCCATTTTTTGAGGTTTGCTATTGAACACCCTTTAGGCCTACTGTACGTCTGTGTGTTGTTTCGAAAATATTGAACCAATGGAAACTTGAAAAGTAGTAAAAAAAAATGCATTGGACCCTCAAAACTGTCTGCTAAAACAGGGGTTCGTTTTTGGCGCTTGGGACCCCAGTATTAAAAAATACAACACTGATGGAAGTCCACGAAATCTAATAACTATGTTTGGTGCAAAGGTTTCAGCCCGAATCGACCGCCCTTTGACTCCCGTCATCAGTACAATGAAAAATAAATCAATACTATGTGGGTTTTTTTTGTGGCATTTTGGGCATCTTTTGGAAGCCAGAAACCAAAACAATGTCTAGCAATGGAATGGCATATGAATGGACTATTAAATCCTTTTTTTTCCTGAGTGACCTTTTCCTGTTCTAAAATGTTATACCAGTTTCCAACGGAGCGTCTTGGTAAACACAGCGGTCACATGAGGGCAGAATACAAACAGATTAGTGGCTGTGACGACTGCGGGACGTCGTTTGTGTCGCCGGCGTCAACGCCCGTTCTCTCCAGTCAGTGCAACGCGCGCAAGCCACATGTTCAACAGTCTCTGTGTTAAACTATGTATCTTTGTTTTCCAAAGGTGTTTTCGGTCTCAATGGGATAATTTGATATGGTGCGTGTCAGGACTTAAAGGGACACTTCACCCTTTTTGCAAAAAGATATATGTTTAGAAGCTTTAATTAGAACACTTTCCTGGGGGTCTTTATGTGTGTAATATGTGGTTTTAGATATTTTAGATTGTAGCAGTGAGCACAGTGTCTCTGATGTCATGGACACTGGGCTCACTACTTTCCTGGACTACAATTCCCATAATTCTTTGGTGCACTGCTCCTCCTTGTGGATAGGGGGAGAGCTGTCTTACTGAGACAACATGTAGTCCAGGAAGGAAGTGAGCCCAGTGTCCATGACATCAGAGACACTGGGCTCACTGCTACAATCTAAAATAGCTAAAACCACATATTACACACATAAAGACCACCAGGAAAGTGTTCTAAAGCTTCTAAACGTCATTGACATATATTTTATTGCAAAAAGGGTGAAGTGTCCCTTTAAGCTTTGATTGCGTTGATGCTTTATTCATGACAGACGCCGCAATTGGCCTCTCTGCTTGTGTTTATAACTTTCCAATCTATATTTTATCCGGTGAAAATTATACAAGCTTCACACAAGCCCATTTAATTAAAGAGACAGCCTCGTTGACGCAGCGTGTATGCTGCTGACAACCAGCAGCTGATTTATATGCTGCACAAGTCTTCCAATAATAACAAACATTTTAGAACCCTATATAAGACAAGACTGTTGAATCACGTCAGTGGTCGCTGTTTTCCCCTTGAATATTTGACGATGGGATTCTCAGGTTGCAATGTAGGTAAATGGTCGGCAAAAAGATATAGGCTGACATTTGGCCGAAAATGCAAGTTCAGGTCTGTATATATCGTAAGAAAAACAAATACTCACTGATAGAACAGCCTCAATGCCCTCATAGTCAGCCCTGCACATAACTGGTATACGCCAGTGCCCATGCGCACAGTAGATCAAAGGCATGCGAGACGCATTTGCGTACCAAACAGCTGAGACAGTTATGCAGAGAATCCTGACAGGCACTCACATGAGATGTAAAGTCTAGACTTAAGAAATAACACTATAGTGTTGAGTTGTTGTACTAATCATTACGCCGTGAGTGACGTGACTTATTCTGAAGAGGAAAGTCAGAGCACGGAAAGTCTGTTTCTGTTGTAAACAAGCTATACCATGACACTTTTGAAACTGAAAGGGAAAGTTACGGTTCTAGCTGTCAAAGTGCTAGACACTGAACCGCGCGACCGTGGCATGTTTACAATATGAAAAACCATGCGTCTGTCACTTGAACAACACTGGAATTACTTAACTGACTGTGTTCCACCCTGTCCCACCTGATGACATAAAGTCCCACTGAAGACTGTGTTCCACCCTGTCCCACCTGATGACATAAAGTCCCAGTGAAGACTGTGTTCCACCCTGTCCCACCTGATGACATAAAGTCCCACTGAAGACTGTGTTCCACCCTGTCCCACCTGATGACATAAAGTCCCAGTGAAGACTGTGTTCCACCCTGTCCCACCTGATGACATAAAGTCCCAGTGAAGACTGTGTTCCACCCTGTCCCACCTGATGACATAAAGTCCCAGTGAAGACTGTGTTCCACCCTGTCCCACCTGATGACATAAAGTCCCAGTGAAGACTGTGTTCCACCCTGTCCCACCTGATGACATAAAGTCCCAGTGAAGACTGTGTTCCACCCTGTCCCACCTGATGACATAAAGTCCCACTGAAGACTGTGTTCCACCCTGTCCCACCTGATGACATAAAGTCCCAGTGAAGACTGTGTTCCACCCTGTCCCACCTGATGACATAAAGTCCCAGTGAAGACTGTGTTCCACCCTGTCCCACCTGATGACATAAAGTCCCAGTGAAGACTGTGTTCCACCCTGTCCCACCTGATGACATAAAGTCCCACTGAAGACTGTGTTCCACCCTGTCCCACCTGATGACATAAAGTCCCAGTGAAGACTGTGTTCTTCCACCCTGTCCCACCTGATGACATTTAAAGTCCCACTGAAGACTGTGTTCCACGCTGTCCCACCTGATGACATAAAGTCCCAGTGAAGACTGTGTTCCACCCTGTCCCACCTGATGACATAAAGTCCCAGTGAAGACTGTGTTCCACCCTGTCCCACCTGATGACATAAAGTCCCAGTGAAGACTGTGTTCCACCCTGTCCCACCTGATGACATAAAGTCCCACTGAAGACTGTGTTCCACCCTGTCCCACCTGATGACATAAAGTCCCACTGAAGACTGTGTTCCGGGCCGCTGTCAGTCTGTCATTGTTTCTCGTAGAGTAGAGTAGTGACAGCGTGCCCTCCGTGCAGGGAAAGAGAGTGCTGAACCTGTACATGTCTATTTTATTACTAAGAAACCTCCTAACCCATTCTGACCTGAGATCAGATTCATACGAGCTTTCCGCCGGACACACACTGGTCTGATGAACCCATTCTGACCTGAGATCAGATTCTAAAAATGTCAGTCGTTCTTCGATTTTTTTTCAAAAATAGCAGACCTACAAGCTTGTATCGCGCCACTCGGTGGCGCGATATGAGCTTGTAGATCTGCTATTTTTCGATAGCTAAAGCAGTGATAGGATACTTTTGTTGTTTTCATTGCTTTTGGTCCTGCTCGGGCTTGCTCACATTGTTCACCATTGTAGCACATTTATTGTTTCCACCCTGTATGCCACAGAAAAGTAAGGAAATAAACAACTTTTGGCATCTACCACCTTGCCTTTTTCCACCATAACCACCCAGAAAGACAGACAGACAGACAGACAGTTGTCGAGACCGAAAGACAAATTTCCACATGGACAATAAAATGAAAACTAACTAACTAACATCCCAGTCTCATCATCATCCACTCGCATTCACGAAACCCTGGCTGTATGCATGTGTGCCGCTGCCGTTCTGATGAATGTAATATTCCCATCAGTCGGCGGAATATGGAAGATAAATCACAGCAGCCGGCGGCGGCGGCGGCGGCTCCCCCATTAAGTCCACACATGCGTGCGAGCGAGTCAGCACTCATCAAGGCAGATCAGAGAGCCGCCGTGGAGTTACTTTCACAGGTCTTTGAGGGAGGGAAAAGCCTTCGGGATCGCTCACCACGCTGGAGACGCCAGCACCTTGTTGTGGAGTGACAGCCCCGGAAGTGTGTGTCAGTGTTCATCTGCTCGCTGAGCACTGAGCAGCTCCTCAGCCTCAGGATTGGTTATAGCAGTGGTGGAGAGTAACTAAAGTAGATTTACTGTGCTGTACTTTTGGCCGGGGAATTCTCAACAAAATAACGGCGCAGATGTCAGCAGATGAGGCAAGGCAAAAAAATGGGTTACAAAATCGTTGGGATAAAAATTTTAGGGGGAAAAAATAAGTGCTTCTCAAAAACAAGATAAACATTTCTGCGCCGTACTGTAACAAGAGAGATAAAGAGGCAACGTTGAATAGCAAATGGAAAAAAAGCAAAGCATAAAATGTCCAAAAATGGAGATCGCACAGATAAAAGCGAAGAAGCTAAATACAAAAAACCTATGAAAAGGCCTCGACATAAAAGTATGTTTTTCAGGAGAAAAGCTATAGCCTTAGCTCCTTATCCCATTCTGACCGGGTACCCATTTTGGTGTTATCATGTCGTGCTTTAGCTATTGAAAAATAGCAGATCTACAAGCTCATATCGCGCCACCGAGTGGCGCGATACGAGCTTGTAGGTCTGCTATTTTTGAAAAATCGAAGAGCGACTGACATTTTTAGAATCTGATCTCAGGTCAGAATGGGTTCATCAGACCAGTGTGTGTCCGGCGGAAACCTCGTATGAATCTGATCTCAGGTCAGAATGGGTTAAAGGTGTGAAAGGCTTGGGAATCGCCCGGGTAACGAGTTTTAGGAACGACCGCACATCAGAGCCCTATCCGAGGATCTGCATAATCCTACGGGGACCCGCATATCTAAAATGTAATTAGGAACCTGGCATTCCAAAGGCTTTAAAAGTCACAGGTAAAATCTTAAAATCAAATTTCAAACTAATAGTCTGGCAACGGCATGAGATGCCGCCAACTTAGCGGATTTTGTCGCCATATTTAGCTTCTTTCCAGACCCTCCTATAGCGACTGAATTAAGAGAAAAGCTTCTGGCGAGAAATCTAGCTACTTTTTCTGGTGAATTTGGGGACAAATCGTGTTGACAGGCGCCAGAGATAAAACCCTAATTCTTCTTAATTTTCCTTCTCAGCCTCAAATCCGCTAAGTTGGCAAAACTAAAAGTGGTCGACGCGTCTGGCTCAGTGGCTTCCTCGGCTCGGTTATGTGCACAGACTGCCACAGTGCTTCCTCCTTTCATGCTCTGTGACAGAGCAGGAAAGGAGGAAAACAAACAATTTTTTTATTAACGGAACATAAAAAAGAAAGAAGCTATGCCCGCCCACGCCAATGTCTTGAAGACTTGTCTGACCTCAAACTCGGCGTGTGTGTATCGCAGAGGACCAGGGAGTGAAGTGGCAAAGTGGGAGAGTTTGAGAGTCGTCCAGAAATATCTATACATCCACAACACTTGTGGGAGTCTATGCTGCTTGTTTATGAATAACTAGGGCTGTTGGCCGACGAGTCTAGGTTGGCCAATCGCCAAATCTGTGAAGCCTGTATCGGTTAAGCCATTCTGACCTGAGATCAGATTCATACGAGGTTTCCGCTGGACACACCACTGGTCTGATTAACCCCATTCTGACCTGAGATCAGATTCTAAAAAAAATGTCAGACGTTCTTCGATTTTTCAAAAAAATAGCAGACCTACAAGCTCGTAGCGCGCCACTCTGTGGCGCGCTATGAGCTTGTAGATCTGCTATTTTTCAATAGCTAAAGCATGACATGACGCCGACACCAAAACGGGTTCCCGTACAGAATGTGTTAAGCACACTTGCTTGGGGTAATGTGATCAAACTGAAGGAAGCCCAACTAAACAAGTATACACTTTAGAAACAAGCCAAGCCAATATTGGCTTGTTTCTAAAAGTGTACTTGCGCTTATTGTAAATATTATTTACAATATTTAACTTTTACCGAAAAACGAGCCCAAAGTCGCTCGTAAAAAAGAGACATGGCAACACTGGCCAGAGGGTGTGTGTGCGTGTGCGTTGTGTGTGTATGTGCGTTTTGCACCACACACACACCACTAAGAGGTCTTTATTGGCCTGAAAAGCATCGCTGAAGACAACGTCTAGAGAGTGTTTCTTCATGGCTTTACAGTATGTGCCCACATGTTCTGTGGTTGACCCCATTGTGTGCGCTATATGACCTTCATGTAAATATGAAATTCCAGTAGGCCTATACACACAGACGCACAGTGAACACATTTTACTCTCATAATAATAATAACCGCCAGCTGTTTCGCGGCGGTGTGTCCTCGATGATTATGTTGACCCCGGCGGCTTCTGAGCGCCATCCAACACCCCCCCCCCCCCCCCCCCCCCCCCCCCCCCCACACACTGGGGAGGTCTTTGGCAAAGCCAAGCGGACACACAAACAAAGAGTGGGTTTGTACAGTATGATGCAACAACCAGTACAGATAAGAAATACATGCGGTACAATATGGTAAGCCTGCATGGAGCCTTAGCATGATATCTCTCCTCTCTCCTCTGCAGGGTCAAGGTTATAATATTAGTTTGGGGGATTTTTTGTTTGTTTTGAATACTATAGCCCATTTATGGCCTGACGTCGAAATAAATAAAAAAAATCTTCTGAAAGAATATTACATTCAAAAGATTTGTGAGTACGTCGTGACACCGCCCCCCCCTCTCACAGATAGGTGATTTCATCCCCCCCCCCCCCCCCACACTTTTGACCACCCTTCTGTTTCCCCTACAGTATATGAAAGCCTATTGTTGGCCCATTTAACCCATTTTGGGGCGGGAACCCCTTTTGGTGTTATAGCATCATGTCATGCTTTAGCTATTGAAAACATAGCAGATCTACAAGCTCGTAGCGCGCCACCGAGTGGCGCGATATGAGCTTGTAGGTCTGCTATTTTTGAAAAATCAAAGAACGACTGACACAGAAACATAGCTTTTTTCAGAAAACTGTCAGGATGTAGAAGAACATTTTTTTAAATCTGAATGGGTTAAGATTGATTGAACGGCGACTGTGCCATTGTTTTTGTTTAGCCAAAGCATGGCCTACCTGGGAATAGGCTAAAAAATAGAACAGACAAAAAATAATAAACGCCATAACTTCGGCGTGCGGGCATACATATGGGGTATCGCTGAGACTCCAGCTCAGTGGCCTTGTGGTTAGAGTGTCCGCCCTGAGACTGGGGAGGTCGGGGTTCAATCCCCGGCCGAGTCATACCAAAGACTGTAAAAATGGGAACCCAGTGCCTCCCTGCTTGACACTCAGCATCAAGGGTTGGATTGGGGGGTAAGCGTCATGTCCAGGGGGTGTACTTGTACATCAAGCTGCCTCACGCTACAGAAACAGGAGATAGGCTCCTGCCCCCTATGGGCCTCATGGCTACAGAAACAGGAGATAGGCTCCTGCCCCCTATGGGCCTCATGGCTACAGAAACAGGAGATAGGCTCCTGCCCCCTATGGGCCTCATGGCTACAGAAACAGGAGATAGGCTCCTGCCCCCTATGGGCCTCATGGCTCGGCAAGGCTACTTACTGGGACTCACATAAATACGTCTGAGACACGCACGCACGCACGCACAGTCGCACACACGGCACACAGCCCAGAGTTGGTTATAGAGACGAACGTTGCAAAGTTGTCGCTATCATATCGGGGAGGAAGCGAGAGTGAAGTGAATCCATGTTAAGTTATCAGTATGGCTGCAGGCTAGAGGCTTGGGGGGCGGAAGGTGCGTGCAAAACCTGAAGATATGCCGTGTTATTTTTCCAGTTGCTTCCAGTGGCGAATGGACCTGGAAATATAGGCCCCGGTGCAAATATTTAGTTTAGGCCCCCTAAAAAAAAAAAAAAACGTGGCTGGCTCGATTAATTGTACCAAACCCGTCTTTGAACTGTACCTAAGCGATCCGCTAGTAAAAATTAAATTGTCGTATCTGGACAATAATTCTATAGACTACATCATGCTACAAGTAAAATGTTGGAGTCTGTATATGTCTGCAAATCTGAAAGCAATCACGCATAGTCAAGTACCTTGGCTGGTCAGATGTGAGAGGAAGTTAGCATATAGGCCACTTGATTCTGTATGCATCTGCTATTCCTATGTATGTAAAAATCAACCAACACCCAGATTACCCAACTGTTTGATGGGAAACGGCATAATAATGTCCGGTTGTAAGTGAAATAGGGGGTCTTTTAGCAGGCTGACGATCGAGGTGGTTAGTCTGTGGTGTGCTCCCGTGGCACACAGCACGCACGGCCGCGGGGAAGCTGCTGTTTTTGGTCTCGGTTGTTGCAATAAATACAACTCTACACTTCAGCTCATCTCTGCCTGCGTGTTCCTTCATCCGATCTGTCTGATCAGCTGAGGCTTTGATGCCATTGCCTTGGTACAGGGCCTACAGTTTGCTATTTAGAATAGAGAAACTCATTCAGCCTTTTTGTCTCTATTTAGTTTAACCCATTCTGACCTGAGATCAGATTCTAAAAATGTCTATTACATCCTGACAGTTTCATTATTAACCCATTCTGACCTGAGATCAGATTCTAAAAGTGTCTTTGATTTTTCTAAAATAGCAGACCTACAAGCTCGTATCGCGCCACTCGGTGGCGCGATATGAGCTTGTAGATCTGCTATTTTCCAATAGCTAAAGCACGACACGATGCTGACAACAAAATGGGTTCCCGTTCAGAATGGGTTAATGTAGTTAGTGTGGTATGGTATAAAACATACTTCAATCAATCTGTATGTATAGTATGTTTACATCAATGTGCATGTTTCACTTTCAATCAATCTGTAATGTCTGTCTAAGAAGTGCAGGGCTGCAGCCTGCAGGCTATCAAGAAATTACTTTGGACAGATGGGAAACAAACTTTAGTTAAACTTGCAGAGTGACAGATTGCTTTACATCTTTCATAATAATCCCATATATAGTGTTTCATTAGCGCAACAGAATGTGACAAAATAGGCTACAGCTGAGTTGTTGTGCTGCTGACAGGCAGCGCGCCGTCAAAACAGCAACACACACGTTGACACAAGGTGGTAAAGATGAGATACCAAAGAAGGAGTGGCAGTGGATTTAACTTGAAGGCTTAAAACACATTTAGTGCCGGAAGTGCATCAAAATAGAAGCTCCGGGGTGCCAGAGTTGTCTGATCGCTCTTACTCTGAAAGCCATGAACCGGAAACACTTTCCTAAAAAAGTTGACTTACTTGACCTACAAAGAGACCTCACATCCCCGATCATCTTAATCTATTTTTTTACGCTCCAAAAAGCGTTCATATTTTTGCGGGAGAGACGGATGAGGAGCAGAAATGAAGCGCCAGCATATCGATCCATTTATCACCACGGAGAGCGCGCCTTGGATTAGGAGATACGAGACATTCTTTCCGCCGCGCTAACATGGGAGTCAATGACAAGCTAATTATTGCACTGAGCGTTAGCATACGGAAAGCGAAAAGCGAAATGCCAAAAAAAAAAAAAAAAAAAATTCTGAATATTCTTATCTCGCCCCGCGTCGCTGGGACGTCGCTAGGACGTCCACAGACGTCGTAGGCACTAATATTTCGGGATCCTTATGACGGCCTCATGCGCCCTACGAACTGAAACGGTTAAAATGAAACCATATAGACCCGTATAAGCATCCATTTGGTTTAATTTTACACTCTCCAACAGATCTATAATATAGATCTATCTCCATGTAGCTATAGGGACCACCTGGAAGCCGTTCAGAAACCACTGGTTGAGAACTACTGAATTAATAATTATATGAATTCATTATAACTAAAAAAAAAACATTGCATGGATGCACCTGGTACGTATCCTCAGTGATGTATCCCGAGGTCATCACCTGGGACGTATCCTCAGTGATGTATCCTGAGGTCATCACCTGGGACGTATTCCTCAGTGATGTATCCTGAGGTCAACGGGGTTTCGGGGTCTCTCAAACATCATACCCCTCACTCAGGCGACCGAGCCGGGAGTGATCAAGTCCCGACTTACGTCCCAGTAGCTAACCCTCAATCAGTCCCACTAGGGAAAAACCAGGGGCACACAATCCATTATAATAATGAATGAATAATTAATTATTATATAATGAATTATAGTTATATAATAATAATATATTATATTATTATTGGCATACGTCTTGAAGCTGTATTTCGGGCCTGCAGCACAATTGGAAAGGACAGAACGTCGGTTGTGTTTACCGTTAGCAACACTCTTAGCGCGCGGCGCTATAGCATGCCATTACCAGCAAGGTCACGAGAGAGCCAGGATAAATAAGAATCAACATGTCTCAGCTTTACACTGAACTGTGTTCCCACAGTTTCCCCAGACAGGCTGGGCTAATGAAAAGTGAATGGAGGATATGGGAAACCTCTTCAGACTCCAGTACTAGCACTTGCATATAGCCTCGACGACCTTACTGGCATATACAAATGCTAAACGTATGTAATTTAGATATAGCATTTTATGAATACATAGCACTTTATAGTGTATGCTCAATAGTTTCATTGTACAGATATTCTACTGTACAATGCCTGGATGGTCCTTGATGACTATTTGATGTATTACCATGTGCTTTTCCTGCCTACTGTAAATCGCTCTGGAGCATCTGGAGCATCTGCTAAATGCCTAAATTGTAAATTGTAGTCTGAAAATGTTACTCAGTGCCAGCTGTGTAAAAAAGTGTCATTTTTTTTCAATACTGCATGTAGAAATACTCGGTTTATACAAGAAAAAATAATATTTGAATAAAAGCACCAAGGTATTGGCATCAAAATGTACCAAGCACCAACAGTAAAAGCAGAATGTCCCATTTAAAAGTTTTCAAAATGTATAAAAACTCATTTGAAAATAACAGATCGACAAGTCGCATCAAAATGCAAAGGCAGCATTAATTTACGGCATTAACACATATGTACCAATTACATATATTTGACATATTATTACATATATTTTTGGGGGTCCTTGACGTGAAAATGTTTGAGAACAGAAAACTGTCAGGATTTAGAAGACATTTGTAAAAAGTACAGTACAGTAAACACATTCATACAACGTGGACACATGATGGAGATATGTGGGCTTAACCCATTCTGAACGGGCACCCATTTTGGTGTCGGCATCACGTCATGCTTTAGCTATTGAAAAATAGCAGATCTACAAGCTCATAGCGCGCCACCGAGTGGCGCGCTACGAGCTTGTAGGTCTGCTATTTTTTTGGAAAAATCGAAGAGCGACTGACATTTTTTTTTTAATCTGATCTCAGGTCAGAATGGGGTTATAATCAGACCAGTGTGTGTCCACAGTGGAAACCTCGTATGAATCTGATCTCAGGTCAGAATGGGGGTTCATCAGACCAGTGTGTGATCCACAGTGGAAACCTCGTATGAATCTGATCTCAGGTCAGAATGGGTTAATTCTGTCCGACAGGGACAATGTGTCGCGGAAGGAGTCCATTATACCCTGGTGGCCTTTTGTGCGTTCAGAGCTGCAGCAGAGAGAGAGAGAGAGAGAGAGAGAGAGAGAGAGAGAGAGACACTCCCGGGAAGCTAAAAAGAAGTTCACAAGTTCACGTGTGTGAAATGAGCCGTGAAATGTCTCCGGGAACATGTCCCTGTACGATCATCAGTCAGGACAGCGTGTGCCTTAATTCTCTCCTCCGCATCACACACACACACACGCACACACGCACGCACGCCATACATGCACGCCATACATGCACGCCACACATGCACGCCACACATGCACGCCACATATGCACACACGCATGCACAAATTACTATTCATTTGAGGTTTTTTGGGGAGCCTCATTCAACCCATTAAGACCTCAGGGCCGATTCTACAAACGGCTTCTAAAACCAGTGGTTCTGAAACGTTTTCGTGTTAAGTTAACCCATTCTGCGCGGGAACCCATTTTGGTGTCGGCATCGTGTCGTGCTTTAGCTATCGAAAAACAGCAGATCTACAAGCTCGTAGCGCGCCACTGTCTGCTATTTTTTTTTTTAATCGAAGAGCGACTGACATTTTTTTTTAGAATCTGATCTCAGGTCAGAATGGGTTGATCAGACCAGTGTGTGTCCACAGTGGAAACCTCGTATGAATCTGATCTCGGGTCAGAATGGGTTAAGGAATATAAGGACCCCCACGTTGATGTGTCAAGGAGTCAAGGACCCCCACGTTGATGTGTCTTTGGAGACCCCCCCAGAAGAGAGCACAACAAGCGCACAAGAACCACTGTTCTAAACCACAGTTCTAAAGTCCTACGAGTTTTCTGACAAATAAGAGAAGACGAAGAAGAAATCAGGCATTACTCAGACCAAAATGGCTACTCCAAAAACCCAACCACAGAATGATGAATCCTAACCGTACTGTAGTGTAGCCCCTAAACAGAATTTCCCCCCCAACATTGTAAACCTAAAACCCACACACACACGGCATGCACACACGCACGCACACACGCACGCACGCACGCACGCACGCACACTCCAAATGCATATATACCGAGTATATGTAATAATAACAGATGTGGTGGTCGGCGGTCTGAAAATTGAAGCGCGAAGGCGAATGACAACGCGGCGTGCATTTCAGTCCGATAATTGGATGTCGTTTCACACATTTTTTTTTTACGCTAGGCAGCCCGTAATGGATAATAACACAGTCAGTCACCGTAATAATAACCCATTCTGGACCTGAGATCAGATTCATACGACGTTTCCGCCGGGGACACACTGGTCTGATGAACCCATTCTGACCTGAGATCAGATTCTAAAAATGTCGCTCTTCGATTTTCAAAAATAGCAGACCTACAAGCTCGTATCGCGCCACTCGGTGGCGCGATACGAGCTTGTAGATCTGCTATTTTTAAATAGCTAAAGCATAACATGATGCTGACACCAAAATGGGTGCCCGGTCAGGATGGGATAAAATCTGTATGTCTGAGAGAGAGAGAGAGAGAGAGAGAGAGAGAGAGAGAGAGAGCTACTATCAGTGGTTAGAAGAAATTATACATTACATATCCTTGGAAAATACACCCAGAAGCGTATAATGGCTTCAAGTATGGGGAGTGTGTCTTCCATACGCTGGTTATGCACAATATCAATACCGAATAAATGCATGAAAAGTGAGACTTTTCCAGTAGCAACTAGACTCATTAACCATTCTGTACGAGGAACCCATTTTTGGTGTTTAGCATCATGTCGTGCTTTAGCTATTGAAAAATAGCAGATCTACAAGCTCATATCGCGCCACCGAGTGGCGCGATACGAGCTTGTAGGTCTGCTATTTTTTGAAAAATCGAAGAACGACTGACATTTTTTTAGAATCTGATCTCAGGTCAGAATGGGTTCGTCAGACCAGTGTGTGTCCGGTGGAAACCTCGTATGAATCTGATCTCGGGTCAGAATGGGTTAAAGTTTCTGTGGCGACGGTGACTCATGGTGAACCAAAAAAACATGTTGCTGTGTTGTTACTTTTCTTTTGTCCATTTTTTTTTCTTTCTCATTAAAATCTTTGGAACAAAAGTTTCTACAGGAACAGTTGGCAAAGTGGTTTGTTGTTAGAACCTATAACATCAAGATACTAGACCTCATTGTCTGGAGTCTAAGACAAGTTTACATGCACACCTTATATAGCCCATTCCGACCTGAGATCAGATTCTAAAAATGCCTTCTACATCCTGACAGTTTTCTGATAAAGCTATGTTTCTATGTCAGTCGTTCTTCGATTTTTCAAAAATAGCAGACCTACAAGCTCTTAGCGCGCACTCGGTGGCGCGCTATGAGCTTGTAGATCTGCTATTTTTCAATAGCTAAAGCATAACATGATGCTAACACCAAAATGCGTTCCCGTTCAGAATGGGATAAGAACTGTGCTTGAAAAATAAACAAATCATCTCGGCCGTTTCGCTCTTATGGATATGAAGAATCAACTGACTGAGAGAAAACGCTAATGTCACCGCTGCTGAATTAGTTACATCTCGCTAATTATGACTGACTGACTGTCGTAAACAATGCAGAGACACCTCCCCGGAAATATCGCCAGACAGTTTGTTTATTTTACCACAATGTTTATATGAGACCATTTTAAGATGACCCCACGTTATTCTCCATAATAGCAAAACCTCCGCCAAACTCCTTAATTGGAACCAAGGGATGAGCGAGTGACGTCAGGACTTCGGCGCTCTACCGACATCAGAGATAGACAGAGACAGAGAGAGTGTTCAACTCATTCAAGCCGAGTTGTGGGCAAAGTACTGAACTCCAGTACTTATCCCATTCTGACCTGAGATCAGATTCATACGAGGTTTCCACTGGACACACACTGTGTCTGATTAACCCATTCTGACCTGAGATCAGATTCTAAAAATGTCAGTCGTTCTTTGATTTTTCAAAAATAGCAGACCTACAAGCTCGTAGCGCGCCACTCGGTGGCGCGCTATGAGCTTGTAGATCTGCTATTTTTCATAGATAAAGCATAACATGATGCTAACACCAAAATGGGTTCCCGTTCAGATAGGATCTACGAAAACACAGTCTACCACTGTTCAAGTGCACGACAGAGAGAGAGAGAGAGAGAGAGAGAGAGAATGATGCAATACCCTCCTCCCCCCCCCCCCCCCCGATGACCCTGTGAATACCACAACATCCATACATAAATATCACTCGCTGTAATGGGAGAGAAGTGTTGGCTGATGACCACTAATTGGATGGGAAAAGGGCTTTGCGTGTTACAGTATTTTACAACAATGCACAGCGGGAGGTTAAGTGGAAATACAGAGTGGTATTAACCCATTCTGAACGGGCACCCATTTTGGAATTAGCATCATGTTATGCTTTAGCTATTGAAAAATAGCAGATCTACAAGCTCATATCGCGCCACCGAGTGGCGCGATATGAGCTTGTAGGTCTGCTATTTTTTTTTAATCGAAGAACGACTGACATTTTTAGAATCTGATCTCAGGTCAGAATGGGGTTAATCAGACCAGTGTGTGTCCAGTGGAAACCTCGTATGAATCTGATCTCAGGTCAGAATGGGTTAAAGAGCCGCTACCTGCTGCTCAACGAGAGGGCGGGCAGAGCTCTTCTCCATGGGAACTTGGGAAGGTGATTTTGTCGGCATTGTCGGTTTGAGGCGATTTCTGTACTTACTGTACACGCTATAACCGTGCAGCATAAGAACCAGAACAAGTGATATTTATGAACCAGTATAGGGGGTTAATTGCACCACCTCACACTAACTTTGAACTTAGCCTGGTTATCGTCATACTATAATCATACTAAAATCATCATCATACTTATAATGTCTGTCTGTCACTGTGACTGCCATAGCTCCTCACTGCCTGCACCAATCACTCCCACTCTTCACACAGGCATGGACCATAATAATATGGAGGGCGTAACGAAGCCCTTTTTTTCACACATTAATGATTAATAATGAATTTATTAGTGAATTAAAAATGTGAAAACGCACCCAGGGCACAGTACCCCCAGCCCCCACAAGGGGGGGGGGGGGAGGGGGTAAAATGGCTTAAACATATTATGAAATTTTTAACATTTTGAACACAAATCTTCTCCCTCGGACAGACCCCATTTCAAATGGGGTCTGGGGGGGGAATAGCGGTCCACACAGGGGGGCAGTCAGACAGATATTTTGTGAAGCCACTAAGGAAATCGTAGTTCATATAATGGCCTGTTGTGGCGCTGTCACTGGACCCAGAAAACCCCATAGCTCCATAGAGGCCCATGTATTTGGGCCCAACTTCACCTAGATTGTATTACCTTAATAAACATGGTCATGAATACTTTCTGCTTCCAGTCACTAGTTTAAAGTCTCATTTCTAATGTCATAATATTCTTTTTGGAAAATTATGGTCCCATTAATAAAAAAAAATGAAAAAAAAAATGACCATAAAGTCACGTATGTTCTGAGGGGCGTGGCTACCGTTACAGTCTATGATCGGGATTCCCCTCCCACTCGAGTCAAAATAAAAACCAACGGAGAAGAAGGGGGGGGGGGGGGGGGTGGGGGGAGTCCCGCCTCGTTGTCTGGGCCAGCCAATGGGCCAGCTGGGCCAAAACGGAGCCAGCCAATGGGCCAGCTGGGCCAAAACGGATCTAGAAAGATGGCGACTTACAGTGCAGGAATATTCATTTTACGTCCATGTTAGACCCGGGGAACGCTTTGTCCATATGTTTTACAGTCTATGGGTCCACAGCTAAATACATCTCAATTTGGAGGGGTTGCTTGGCACGAAAAAACTGCACTGGTCTATCAGATGTTTGCAGAAGTGCATTGTGGGAACACAAGGCTGAGTAGTGCATCCCACTCCACCCACGCACACGCACACACACACACACACACACACACACACACACACACACACACACACACGCACACTTATCTTTTCTTCCTCTCCGTCTGTGTTTTTGCTGTGTTCTTGTGCTCAGAGAGCGGCTAACCTCACACACACATTACTCATGCAGCTCATGAAAACATCAATATGGAGACACAGTCATTCCGTCGTTAGCCACGATACGAGGAGCTCTTGGCATGCCGTTGTTTGTATGCGACTATGCGTGCGTGCGTGCGTGCATGTGTGCGTGCGTGTGTGCGTGCATGTGCACGTGCGTGTGCAAGTGTGGAATTACCATGCGAGAGGGGTGTTAAAACAAAAATGGCAGAGGTAAGGCGGTTGCCCACTGGTACGTTTTTGTGGAATCAGAAAGTAGTGGGGGTGTTAAGTCACTAACCCCCCCACTAGACCTGCGGAAAAAACACGTCAAATAAACCCCAGTCCGAAAAAAACACCGTTATTATATACAGTCAAAATATTCAGCGGCATTGTGCAAACGTGAATGATAAAAACGTGAGGTTGATTATTTTTCATTATTATTATTATTATTATTAATAATTTATTTTACATTTTTACGTCCGATATTCGGCAAAAAAAAAAAAAACACAAACACAAACTGTCGCACATTTTGCGTGTGTGTGACTGTACGGCACTGCTATATTTGAATTGAAAACCTGAATAATTTTTTGCTATTTTTGAATTAGAATCCTGAAAAGTAACCCTTTTATTGCATTTAGTTATAGTCATGTTAACTTTATTAACTGTTAACATAACTACATTGGACACAAAAAAGACAAGAACATTTTAATACTATAGTCATTAAGTACTAGTCATTTAAGTCATTATTAGTACTAGTCATGTAATACTAGTCATGAAGTAATTAAAGCAGGTTTGGAATTGTAAACAGCTGAAATCAACACTATATCAGTATTCTGATAATAACGGGGCGGGGCCACATTAAGTGAAGGTGGGGGCCGCATGTGGCCCGCGGGCCGCCAGTTGCCCACCCCTGCACTATAGTGTGTGTGTGTGTGTGTGTGTGTGTGTGTGTGTGTGTGTGTGTGTGTGTGTGTGTGTGTGTGTGTGTGAGCACGCGCGCGTCTACTCTACGTGCGCGTACGTAATGAGGATGGATGGATGAAAGAGAACGTCTCTCTCACGCTCCTGTCACAGCGCCCGGTCTCCTTCATCTGCGCTGCAGGAGCTCCTGTCATGTCTGACGCACACTGCCCCCTCCCCCCCCCACCACCGCAGCCATCTAATCATACACATGTTGTCTCCGCTCGACTTATTACCTGCGTGGGTGCGTGTTCCACGTGTGTACAGTACACAAACAACACAGTACAGTGCATCGCTGCATGTCAGGCAGAAACCTCGTATCTCGTCCTACTTGATCACACTATACAGTGTCACACAAAAGGCATCGAAAGTTATAGCGGATCCACAAGCACGCAAACGCGGTGTTCCCCGCTTTTGAATTTGAACGCCGAAAAGTAACAGTTTTGGACAGAGACGACTAGAGACGGACGGCATAGCGCACGCACGCCATACAAGTACTGTATATATTAGGGCTGCGAATCTTTAGGTGTCCCACGATTCGATTCCGATTCTTGGGGTGACGATTCGATTCAAAAACAATCTTTTCGATTTTTTTCCGATTCTCGATTCAAAAAAAGATTTTTTTTTTCGATTCTAAAGCAGTTTTTTTATTTTTTATTAAAAACAATTAAATTGAATTTTAGCATGATCTACTCCAGTCTTCTGGCATGAAAGCAGAGTACATTTAGTAAAAAAGCTTGTATAATTGTAAAGGTTTTATCAACTGAATGATTTAAACACACAAAGGTTAAATCCAAGAGTAAAGAACATGTCTCGTTTATTTAGCTTGCACAAATTTGAACCAGTACAAAAGTTACAAAATCTCTTCTCACTCAATACCAGAACAATACATTAGTATTAAAACAGGTGTAAAATAAATACAATTGGCAGGCTTAGCTTAGCTGGTAGTAAATGCACTATGCAGAAACCCAGGCCATAATGCATTGCATGCACAGGTAGTACCTGTGCATGTTTTTTTCTTTTTTTTTTTGCACAAATGGAAAATGAGAATCGATTCTGAATCGGACGGCCAAATGGGTGCCGGGTCAGAATGGGTTAAAGTCACTTAACCCATTTAGGCCTGACGTCGAAATTTTAAAAAAATGACTTTAAAATGTATTTTTTTTTTCTGAAAAACCTCATGTTTCTATATCAGTGGTTCTCAATATTTCATGTCAAGGACCCCCGGAAATATATGAAATAGGCCGCTGACCCCCATCTGAAAATGTGTTAAAAACGTTCGCTCTGAAAGAATATATATTCAAAGCAGTTCATAGAGTTCATAGCGCGCCACTCGGTGGCGCGCTATGAGCTTGTAGATCTGCTATTTTTCAATAGCTAAAGCATGACATAATGCTAACACCAAAAGGGGTTCCCGCCCAGAATGGGTTAATTACTTATACTTACATTAATGCTCACTGGAGAACATTATAAACCAACAAAACAACTAACAAACAACAGCTAACTATACATAGCTAACAAAGCATGTTCAACTTGCCGTCCCCATTTTAGGCATCTTGTACATTTTGTGGAACATCTTTGAAAAGTATTTGGAAAAAACATCCGGAAAGGGTTATCATCAGGCTTGAGATAATTGCCTGAGTATAACACTCCCAGTTAACACTCCGGTTACTAAAGTATTAGTTTAGGTTCTTAAAGAATTAGTAACCTAAAAAAGGACGGGATCAAGGTCTTCCTTTCATAGCAGCCCATGGGGCTGAGCAGAGCTATTTCAGAACCACAGACGGTTCCATCAACAATGAATACGTGCTACCAAACTGCTTCAGTACCATTGGACTGTGCTGTTGTGTTGACCACCCGACAGAGACTGCATAACGTATCGATATGAAACAATTTGGGCGAGATGTGAGTGTTATCACAGCCCCGTTTGACTTCCATTAAGAAGGTTAAAGTTAAATATTTCAGAAAGTAATAAATAAATATATGTGAGCACTTTTATGGAGCTACTTTTTGTACATACCACGTTTGGTGCTTTGCGAGATGACAGACAGACAGACAGACAGACCCTTGCACCTTACAGGTGTGTGAGAGAGAGAGAGAGAGAGAGAGAGAGAGAGAGAGAGAGAGAGACGGTTCATGTGTTTGGTCCGACGGAGCATTGGTCCGAACGACAACATACGTCAAACCCTCACCCTCGCCCTAACCTCCCACGGGGCAGCACACCTAAACCTAACCCCAAACCCTCTTCCTACGCCCAACGCACCTCGGACCAACGCTCCTTCGAATGAATGCTCCGTCGGTCCATAGTATATGCCTCCCAGAGAGAGAGAGAGAGAGGTCATCAACATATAGGGGAATGTTCTGGTCAACAGATGATGAAGTGGGAAGTGGAGGAGACAGAAAAGATAGATAATTACACTCGCATCCATCCAGGACTCTGCAGGGCAATTTGTGAAATGGAGAGGAACGGAAAGGATTGCATGCACGTGCTGACAACACCACACACACACACACACACACACACACACACACACACACACACACACACACACACACACACACACACACACACACACACACACACTCATGCTCATGCTCGCAGACTGACAACACACGCACAGTATTACCGACACTCAGGGTCTCCATAATCCATAATCTGTTTAAGGTGGCTGAATGGAGCAGGCATGTGTGAAGAGAGTTTGTGCGAGCGACCAGAGGGAGAGCAAAATGTGCTGGCCGGGCAGAAGGCTGGTGAATTATTGTCTTAATTAGGCCAATAGAGACGCGTCCCGACGGGCATGGGGGGGAAGATACATAACCCTGTGATCCCCTCCATATCCCCCCTCCCCCTCCCCCCCCCCTAACCGCACTACAGCCCTGCTTTATGGCAGCTCCCACTACGCTTTCACTTAAAGCCCTTACTCATGCTCTCTCTCTCTCTCTGTCTGTAGGAGTCTCTCTCTCTCTCTCTCTCTCTCTCTCTGTCTGTAGGAGTCTCTCTCTCTCTCTCTCTCTCTCTCTCTCTCTCTCTCTCTCTCTCTGTCTGTAGGAGTCTCTCTCTCTCTCTCTCTCTCTGTCTGTAGGAGTCTCTCTCTCTCTCTCTCTCTCTCTCTCTCTCTCTCTCTCTCTCTCTCTCTCTCTCTCTCTGTAGGAGTCTCTCTCTCTCTCTCTCTCTGTCTGTAGGAGTCTCTCTCTCTCTCTCTCTCTCTGTCTGTAGGGGTCTCTCTCTCTCTCTCTCTCTATCTGTAGGAATGTCTCTCTCTCTCTCTCTCTCTCTGTCTGTAGGAGTCTCTCTCTCTCTCTCTCTATCTGTAGGAGTGTCTCTCTCTCTCTCTGTCTGTAGGAGTCTCTCTCTCTCTGTCTGTAGGAGTGTCTCTCTTTCTCTCTCTCTCTCTCTCTATCTGTAGGAGTGTCTCTCTCTCTCTCTGTCTGTAGGAGTGTCTCTCTCTCTCTCTCTGTAGGAGTGTCTCTCTCTCTCTGTAGGAGTGTCTCTCTCTCTTTCTCTGTCTGTAGGAGTGTCTCTCTCTCTCTCTCTGTAGGAGTGTATCTCTCTCTCTGTAGGAGTGTCTCTCTCTCTTTCTCTGTCTGTAGGAGTGTCTCTCTCTCTCTCTGTGTCTGTAGGAGTGTCTCTCTCTCTCTCTCTCTGTAGGAGTGTCTCTCTCTCTTTCTCTGTCTGTAGGAGTGTCTCTCTCTCTCTCTCTGTAGGAGTGTCTCTCTCTCTCTGTAGGAGTGTCTCTCTCTCTTTCTCTGTCTGTAGGAGTGTCTCTCTCTCTCTCTCTGTAGGAGTGTCTCTCTCTCTCTGTAGGAGTGTCTCTCTCTCTTTCTCTCTCTGTAGGAGTGTCTC
Organism: Protomyctophum parallelum; assembly: GCF_964188405.1. Taxonomy (NCBI): domain Eukaryota; kingdom Metazoa; phylum Chordata; class Actinopteri; order Myctophiformes; family Myctophidae; genus Protomyctophum; species Protomyctophum parallelum. The sequence goes on along the minus strand of NC_139716.1, from coordinate 11,170,040 downwards.
TCTCTCTTTCTCTGTCTGTAGGAGTGTATCTCTCTCTCTCTTTCTGTCTGTAGGAGTCTCTCTCTCTCTCTGTGTAGGAGTGTCTCTCTCTCTCTGTAGGAGTGTCTCTCTCTCTTTCTCTGTCTGTAGGAGTGTATCTCTCTCTCTCTTTCTGTCTGTAGGAGTCTCTCTCTCTCTCTGTGTAGGAGTGTCTCTCTCTCTGTAGGAGTGTCTCTCTCTCTGTAGGAGTGTCTCTCTCTCTCTTTCGGTCTGTAGGAGTGTCTCTCTCTCTCTCTG
>NC_139716.1:11089731-11169564 GCF_964188405.1 Protomyctophum parallelum | reverse complement strand
GTTGGCAGAGGAAGTGTAGCGCCAAAGGATTACATTAGATAATTGACACTGGGTGGAAAAAAAATGGGTTGCAAAATCGTGGGATAAAAATGATATTTAAAATCTTCTCTAATGGGGGTCCACGGACTAATTAAGTGTGAATTTGGGGGTCCTTGACATGAAAAGGTTTGGGAGGGGACACACGCAGAACATGCACACTACTGTACCTCCACCTATGATGACGTGGAGGAGTAGAACACGCCTACAGCGTCCCCAGCGGAAAATCGAACCCAGGACCTTCTAGCTGTGAGGCGACACGGTGTCCCTCCGTCGACTTCCTTTGAGGCGGTTAAAGTGGAGTGTTCTCAAACATAATTCTCACATACTGTACCCCCCCTAATTATTACGTAGTTCAGCCACGGACCCCCCACCATAGCCCACGTTATTTTAGTCAGCCCCAGTTCAGAGAAGTAGATCAGCTATTTTCGGTATACGCACTACGAGTCTAAATCAGGCACATTAATAACCCTATAGTAAAGTCAAGCCCTTCAGTGATTATAATAGATATTTAAAGTTATTTTACGATGAGAGAATTTGGAGTGGTCAAACTATAGCAATAGAACACAATGTTCACGAGCACCTTCCATAAAAACCAAATGGTCTCGTATATTAAGGCAATTTTTGAAATCCCTGCGTAATAAAAATGTCTGGTGTATAGCCTTCGATTAGCCATCTGGAGTGACGGTGGCCACTCGGCGGCGCGCTATGAGCTTGTAGATCTGCTATTTTTCAATAGCTAAAGCATAACATGATGCTAACACCAAAATGGGTTCCCGTTCAGAATGGGTTAAAGGCCTAGTTGGACGCACGCCGCATCACTCGTCCGATGCAATCAAGACCTGTCAATCTGTCCCAGTCAGAGCTATATGGTATACAATGTTTTCTTCAGCGACGGATCATCCCCTCCCCCAAGGCCCTGGCGCTATACACGCCAAATCAAAAGGCCCCCCGTGCACGCGATTCACGCGCCTGGAACTACAATCAAGATTGCATGTGTGCGGCCAGTGAATGAATGCGTGTGTGTGTTCAGCGCACGTGGTCACCGCCGCCCAGCGCGATCGCGACTGGGTGTGCTATTTTCGAGTCTCCTCGAGTCTGAGTGGTTATGACATTTTTGGACGACCTAAAATCACTATAGTGGGGGTTCCTGTGTTAATTGTGTTACATTGAAATCGGTGACCCATGACTACGCTTATAAACTGTACCTATTTGAAATGCACAGGGCCCTGCAGGCTGCGTAACATTCCATTGTTAATCCAGGCCTGTGTCTAATATACACAATGGTGGACAGCATCCTACTACATTTACTTGAGTACTGTACTGTACCCGAGAAATTATTTTAACCCCATTTGATGACCTGAGATCAGATTCTAAAAATGTTCTTCTACATCCTGACAGTTTTCTGAAAAAGCTACGTTTCTGTGTCAGTCGTTCTTCGATAAAAAAAAAAAATAGCAGACCTACAAGCTCGTAGCGCGCCACTCGGTGGCGCGCTATGAGCTTGTAGATCTGCTATTTTTCAATAGCTAAAGCATAACGTGATGCTAAAACCAAAAGGGGTTCCCGCCCCAAAATGGTTTAAAGGGTTCAAAAACTGTGGTTTCCAACCAGTGGTCCTTGAGGGGGTTCCAGGTGTTCCTCGGCGAAATGATGAAACGTTGGTAACCAAATGGACCCTTATAGGGTAGATCCTTAACTCCTGAAAGTGTCAAATGAAACCAAATGCATTTTACACTCTCAAGAGTTAAATTATTGTTAAACAATACACAATTAGAGCATGTAGAAGAAGTGTAATTTTGATCAAAGTTTGCCTGCTGTCTCTCCTAATGGTACCAACATCAATACAGCATGGAACTGTGTACAAAGTTGCAGTCAATAATAACAAAATATCATTTCGATTTTCGTCCGTGAGTCTCATCAAATGGTGGTCGCTGGCTCAAATGCAGAATAAATAATGGACCTTGATATGAAAAGTTTAAAAGAGTCACTTCTCTAAGTCTCTGGCTCGTTTTCATTGACCCCTGGTGGCTTATTTCTCTCGGAAAACTTGGGCGAAACTGACTTCAATGTGCAACAGGTTGCAATAGGTTGCAGAGGACCATTAAAAACAGCAGCTAAAATCATCGGCACTACAGAATTACCGCAGTCTCCATAACATCTACACCTCTCGCTGTATGAAAAATCACACCAGTGTGAACTCCCGTCTATTGGTTCTCTGTATCATTCCAATTTGTATCGTTCCAATTTATTCTCTGTATCGTTCCAATTTCAACTCTGTATCGTTTGCGTCCAGCAGGTGGCAGCCATGTCACATACTTCTGTCGTTCCAATTTCACACATGCGCACACCACTCATGCTCATGGTTACAGGTACACACACAGGTACACAGGTACACACACAGGTACACAGGTACACGGACATTGCAAGCTGGATGTAGAAGTGGTTTGCACCACTTAGAAAAAGCCCATAACATCATGGAAGACACCAGCCACCCCGCAAATACCCCGTTCAAACCACTCCCTTCCAAAAAACGCTACCAGAGCATCAAATCTCGTACCACCACCCGTCTCAGTAACAGTCTCTACCCCCAGGCAGTCAGGCTGGTGAACAGCTGACCTTGAACTGTATTGCACTTCACTTCACTTCTTTTCCTGTTTTTTGTCTTTTCTTGCACTATAGATGTTGTTTATGTCCCGTGTATGTAAGACTGAGAGTGCTCTGAGCAAAATAATTTTCATTGTATGTATACAAATGACAAATAAACCTGAACCTGAACCTGAACAGCTCTGCGTTCTAAATAATAAAAGGACTCACATTTAGCGCCCTGCCCTGTGTGTGGTTCATAATAATTCAGGTGTAAATGAGTGTTTGAACACTGCAGGATCTGTGCGAGGTGTGATTTCACACCTTTGCTCAGTAGCCTAGGGAATCAATGACAGTATAGGCCACGTTAGTGAGCGAGTAACTAATTCATTCTGACCGGGCACCCGTTTTGGTGTCGGCATCATGTTATGCTTTAGCTATTGAAAAATAGCAGATCTACAAGCTCATATCGTGCCACCGAGTGGCGCGATACGAGCTTGTAGGTCTGCTATTTTTTTTAAATCGAAGAGCGACTGACATTTCTAGAATCTGATCTCAGGTCAGAATGGGTTCATCAGACCAGTGTGTGTCCAGTGGAAACCTCGTATGAATCTGATCTCAGGTCAGAATGGGCTAATTCCCGTGCCAGTTGCTGTGGGCTAATAACCCCCGCCTCCCCGGCGCTCCTCTGGCCTCGCTCACGTGACAGACTATCAAATATGACTGACTGACTATCGTATAAACGAATACAGAAACACCTCCCCGACAATATAGCAGAGACGGTTTGTTTATCTTCGGACCACAATTCTTATATTATACGATTTTTAGATGACCCCCATCGCCCTGTCATTATCCATAGAGAAAAACTTATAAATAGTTATATTAGCAGACCTACAAGCCACAATGTGAGCTTGTAGATCTGCTATTTTCACAATTATTTTGAAATTTGAAATGTATTTATGAGATTTTCTTTTTTGAATGTTTTAATTCGTTTTTAATTCTGAAAAAAAAAAACTTTCATTTTTCACTTTTTGAAAGTAATTTAAAGAAAATAGGTAAAAGTAAAGGAAAAGGGTTATTTACTCGTGACAGTTTAAACATGGGCTTGGGTTTGGTTTTGGGGTGTTTTTCATTCCTTCTTTCTTTCAAATGATCAAAGCTTTTTATGTTAAAGAGACTTCTCATTATAATGCGTCATGCAGAAGTGTGTAGAATAGCTTTATTTACCTGGTAAACAAGGCTCTGTTTGTGTGTCTTTTTCCCCAAGACAATTATATTATAACATCGGACGGACATTATACTGCCTGGAGTGAAAATAGCCTGATACATAATAGGCTATCTCTGTGTTGTTGTTTTGTATTTATACTGTCATGTTTGTATATGGACCCATTGTGTCTGAAATAAAGTTTTCAATCAATATAGTCCCACACATAAGCGGCTCACAGCACATGGACATGATCCAAACTGTCAGCAAACCGACTTTCGGAGGGCAACCTTCAAAAAGCTCTCATTTTCAGAGTGTTCGGAAATTTCCATATACAATAACCTTCCCACGTCCTACAAATTCATCTGAAGGAATACTGCAGTCTTTTGTCTCGTCCTTAATTCGGCATGCATTTTTGGGACGTTTCATGAAAGATTGTCCTGACGGTGCTTTTAACTTTGAGATATCTTACATAAGTCTGAGGGCAGCTTTTGGTGGTGCTCAAAGTGTAGGCCGTCTAGGGCACACCGTCTAAGTGTATTATTGTAATGTTTTCAATGTGTATTTCCTTTCTATTTTTAATATTTGGCCCCAAGGCCCCTATTGGCGTATGTTCATTGTTTTTCCATAGCCATACTCATAACTGCATCTAGACTGCTGGCAGTATGTGGTTATTACATGCAATAATGGCCATTTTGTCATTGGCTCATCGATAGCCCAGCCCTCACCTACCCTGTATTTAAAGACTTCCCTGAATGCTGCCACCTCTATGACTCTGATGAAGACCGCATAGGTCCAAACGTTAGTCGTTTTTGTACACTAGTAGCACCTAATAAAAAGGCTTAACATGTCCGTGTCCTCTCCTCTCCTTCTGCAAGGACCTCTCGTAAATTGCGACCTTATTCTTTGGGTCATGCTGACCCACAATTCATGGCCACAAAGGTGAGGGTAAGACGGAAGATTGCTCGGTAGACAGAGAGCTTTGCCTTCTGGCTCAGCTCTCTTTTCATCAGAACCATGAGGTACAGCGAGTACCTGCTGCTCCAGACTGGATTACCAGCCCAGGTTCCCAGACAGCTACGCCAGCCGCCCCGGACTATTATTATTATTATTATTATTATTATTATTCCCTGCAGGAATGAGTGGACAAAAGGAGAAAGAACCCAGCTTTTTTTTAGTTTTTCTTTGTTTTTAGTGTTTTAACCCATTCTGACCTGAGATCAGATTCATACGAGGTTTCCACAGGAAACACACACTGGTCTGATTAACCCATTCTGACCCGAGATCAGATTCTGAAAATGTTAAGTCTTTCAAAAAATAGCAGACCTACAAGCTCGTAGCGCGCCACTCGGTGGCGCGCTATGAGCTTGTAGCTCGGTACATGAGTATTTTCTTATTTAATGAAGCAACGTTTCGGTCCCTCAGGACCCTCCTCCGGACCTTTTTTGTTGTTGTGTGAAAAGTCATGATGAAATATTAAAGAAGAGTATAGGCCTACCTCAAGTTGCCATGTATTGCTGTAAAATATACCCGGGTTTTAGTGATGGTTTGACAAAAGTAAAGTTTAGCGTTCTAGGGTTAAGAGGGTCTCTGCCACGACATATTTTGTGGACGGCGCTCCCGTTGGAGAAGCAGTGAGAATGTTGTGTTCAGACCCCTAAACCCACGGTGTGTGAGTTGTTAAACGAAGGTTACTTGTTTAAAACGGTGTCACATTATTCAAGCTCTATCCTCCTCTGCCGGGAACATTTTCTTGTCTTCCCCAATCGGCAGGTTGGCTGTATTGATCGATGGCTCAAAGCTGGAGTGTGACAAGGTCAGGAGCATTATGGCCGCCATCTACGAGTCCCAGCGCTTCTCACATTATCCCATTCTGACCTGAGATCAGATTCATACGAGGTTTCCACTGGACACACACTGGTCTGATTAACCCATTCTGACCTGAGATCAGATTCTAGAAATGTCAGTCGCTCTTCGATTTTTCAAAAATAGCAGACCTACAAGCCACTCGGTGGCGCGATATGAGCTTGTAGATCTGCTATTTTTCAATAGCTAAAGCATAACATGATGCTGACACCAAAATGGGTGCCCGTTTAGAATGGGTTATGCTCATTTCAAGGAGGACCCCCGCTTTGATCTTCATTGGGCCACATGGACACCCATTTGATACGATTCCAAGCTCTCAATCGCTTGTAGATCTGCTATTTTTGAAAAAAACATTGAAAATACTTTTAAAGAAACATTTTGAACTCAAATATTTGCTTCTGGCGGGTCCCTGGAACAACATATTTTGAGATGGAGGTCCGTGGCCAAATGCATATATACTATACAGCATATATTATGTCAAACTCAAGGTCCCCGGGGGGCCAAATCAGGCCCGTGAATGAATTATCTTTGGCCCCCGCGGGGTGATATTTAATTAGTATTAGTACTGGCCCTCTGGTATACTGCACGGACCACCATAATACTACAAGTCCCACAATGCACTGCGAGTGCATTGTCACGTATCGAGGGCTCGCAAGCGCAAGCATGCGTCTTTCTCTTCACTTGTTGATCAGCAGTGAAAGTATATCGCTTTGTGGTCAACTTTCAGCTATACCCCTCTCTCCTCCAAAAATGGCCCCGTGTGTTGAAACACAGTCCAGGCCCTCGACTTGTACCAATTTCTTTATTTTGGCCCACACTGTGTGTTTGAGTTTGACATCCCTGCTATACAGTAATTGTGGGGGTCATTGACATCAAATGGTTTGGGAACCAACTGATATAAACATAGATAAAAACATAGATAGTTAGAATTTAGAAGACCTTTTGTAGAGTCGGCCTCAAAGGTCTTTAATCGGTTAAGAGATTGTTCCAAATTGTACAGTGTCAAAGCACCTTCGGAGACACATGGAAGGTCGATTGCCAATTTGTGACAGCTGCCCTCCAAAACTCTTGGAAGAAAAAAGACAAAAAAAAAACGAAAATCAATCACAGGCAGATCAGACTATAAGGCAGACGGATGAGATAAGGGAGATAAATCGAGGAGGTGGTGAAAGACGTGTGCACGTGTGTGTGTGTGTGTGTGTGTGTGTCAGCGTGTGTGTGTTTAGAATAATATTGAAAGATTAATTTCCTCAGAATAGAATTTCCTAGCCCTGGAGAGTCCGTGACATTTTAACCCATTTTGACCTTTGAGATCAGATTAAAGAAAATGTCTTCTACAACTGCAACGTTGTCCTAAAGGGAATGACTCAGAACTCCATGCAGGCAGTTGGATTAATTAGCAGTGTTTACCAGTGTTTGATAGCACAATACTGCCAAGTAAAAGTTTTAGTTTAGTTGTTATATGGGCTATGTTTTTAACTTCCTAACTAAGTGCATTTACTTGAAGTAGAATTCCATACTAGAAGGCTTTCTTACCTTTATTTGTAGTTGTTACGTCCCCACCAAAGAGGTCCATGTGTTATTTTGTGCAAAAGCTCCTTATTGGCTATTTCCCCTACCATAAGCCCTCAATGAATTGCATTGAATTGCATTGAATTGAATGGGGCTATGGGGTGTTGTGGTAATTCACTTATTTCCATTGCTCAATTATTATTATTATTTTTGTATATATCCTCTCTTCATAATGTAAATAGTATCCCAAGCGACACACTTTACTACTTATTTCCATGGGAATAATCAAAATTAGCACTAAAACCCAACCCCCATTGAGGGCTTATGGTAGGGGAAATAGCCAATAATGCACTTTTGCACAAAATAACACCTGGGGCCTCTTTGGTGGGGACGTAACAACCACAAATAAAGGTAAGAAAGCCTTCTAGTATGAAATTCTCCTTTAAAGCATTATCATCAGGTACTATGATTGCACTAGGAGGGGGGGGGGGGTTTCTCCAAAAAGTGTTAAAATTATGTTTTTTATGTGGCCACACCCACCAGTTCATTAAGCATACCTGGTTTTCACCTTAGCACCACCCAGCTGAACTTAAGCCCCGCCCACAGCCGTTTATGATAATGGGGGAGGGGTTATATATAGGGTTATGATCACAGAAGGGGTGTGAATTCGATTGGGCCTTTGACTCAAAAGGCTTTCGGGAAGAAACCAAAAACACACATTGTTGTCAGCGAAAAGGGTGCCAGTTCAGTAAGGAGAAGATCAATATAAATATACATAATCATAATAATACATAATCATATATAAAAAAGGGGTACTTGCATCTACACCGCAAGCTCCACCCCCACCAGAGACGATAGAGGGATTCGTCTCTACACACATGGAAGACACATTTGAATATTATAACCATCGAATACTCAATACTTTAGCTCCACTAACATTCATTTGAAAACTTAATTAAGTTACTTAGATTATTATTACAAAGCCATTTGTAATACCGTTCGAAAATAGCAGAGCGGGGCTCTGCATATTCAGACTGACCGATGGGGTCCTTAAAAAGGGAGTGTGTGTTGGAGACAGTCTGGGCCTGTTGGATTCATTAGTATTTAGTGACAGAAGTGCTCCATCGCGGTTTGGCTGCCAAAAGCAGCTCCACAGTACAAACATAAACTAACTGGATTCTACATTAACCCATTCTGACCGGAGAGATCAGATTCTTAAATGTCTTCTACATTTTCTGAAAAAGCATATGTTTCCGTCAGTCGTTCTTCGATTTTCCAAAAATAGCAGACCTACAAGCTCGTAGCGCGCCACTCGGTGGCGCGCTATGAGCTTGTAGATCTGCTATTTTTTCAATAGCTAAAGCGTAACATAATGCTAACACCCCGCCCAAAACGGGTTAAAAAATGCTCCGGTTTTTAGAGCTCACAGCACAGACTAATGACTTGTCCCTAGACATATGGATTGTTCTGCCATCTTTTTCTCCCTGCGCGAGCCGAATGAGTAGGAGTTCCAACAGAGTAAAAAATTCAAGTTTTACGTGGCATATTATTTAGTTCTTATCCAACAAATGTAAACGCCACATGCCGGTGAATTTGAAATGAGAACACAAAACAAGAAACTGGGCGAGGAACTGTAAAAATGTCAAACCGCTTCATGCACTATTAAAAAGTTTTATTCCTTGAATAACAGAATTTTTTCCATTAATTACTGTAGCATCTGTTTGTTAACCCATTTTGGGCGGGCACCCCTTTTGGTGTTTTAAACATTATGTTATAATTTAGCTATTGAAAAATAGCAGATCTACAAGCTCATAGCGCGCCACCGAGTGGCGCGCTATGAGCTTGTAGGTCTGCTATTTTTGAAAAATCGTGAAAATGTGCCTCAAATTTGGAATTTTTCAGAACGAACGTTTTTAACTCTAATCTTTGCTTCTGGAGAGGTCCCTGGAACAACATATTTTCAGATGGGGGTCTCGGTGGCCAATTACAGATCATTTTTGGGGTCCTTGACATGAAATATTGAGTGATATAGGCCTAGAAACATAGGTATTTCAGAAAACTGTCAGGATTTAGAAGGCTTTTTTTATTTCGATGTCAGGCCAAAATGGGTTAAATAACTAGTACACAAGTGTGATATAAACAAGCACAGCTGTTAAAACTGCTGTTCTTGGATATAATGTTTTTTTTTTTAATTTCCCATGCATATCCCTACATAACAGGTGTTATCTCGTATAAACAAGTCTATTTCTGATCGCTTCTCTCGAGTCAAGAGCATGTCAAAGTAAACTCTCAGCCTGCTGCTCTGTAACTCAACACTCAACCTGGCGTCCCTTTTTCAGGAAGAAAATCTTGTTTAAAACCGTTTCAGTTCGTAGGACGCATGAGGCCGTCATAAGGATCCTGAAATATTAGTGCCTACGACGTCTGTGGACGTCCTAGCGACGTCCCAGCGACGCGGTGGCGAGATGAGAATATTCAGAATTTTTCCTATTTTTTTTTTTTTGGCATTTCGCTTTTCGCTTGCCGTATGCTAACGCTCAGTGCAATAATTAGCTTGTCATTGACTCCCATGTTAGCGCGGCGGAAAGAATGACTCGTATCTCCTAAAATCCAGGGAGCTCTCCGCGGTGATGAATGGATCGATATGCTGGCGCTTCATTTCTGCTCCTCATCCGTCTCTCTCCCGCAAAATATGAACGTTCTTTTGGAGCGTAAAAAAAATAATTAAGATGATCGGGGGATGTGAGGTCTCTTTGTAAAGTCAACTTTTTTTTAGGAAAGTGTTTCCGGTTCATGGCTTTCAGAGTAAAAGCGATCAGACAACTCTGGCACCCCGGAGCTTCTATTTTGATGCACTTCCGGCACTAAATGTGTTTTAAAATGAATGAAAATAGCAGATCTGCAGTGATGCAAAATAGCCTGCGTCCTGCATCCTTTGACTCACTAAATTGAGAAAGGACGGAATCATATCTCACCCTCCAGGATGGTCCTGGGATGCTATTACTGTACTCAGTACTGTAATCTAACGTCGTTGAAGTGTAGGACTCATAAAATGTCCCTGGGGGACCCCCTCTAAAAAGACCAACCCCTGGGTCCCGGGACCCATTACATTGAAAAGCTATTACATCACTGAGATCTGCAAGCTTACGCTGCAACGATCGGCTATTTTCAGCATGCAACCTCTTTCGATTTCTATATCCTCATTCTTAGGTAACATTTGACAGTTACTGTATTAGGTCGCGACTCCCAGTTTGGGAACCATTACCCAGATAAATGAAAGGGGAGAAAAAGATTCTGGATGGGTGTACACTACAGTAAGTGCTGGTGGTACTTAGCAACAAAGTACATTTACTCAAGTACTGTACTTAACCCATTCTGACCGGGCACCCATTTTGGTGTTGGCGTCATGTCATGCTTTAGCTTTTGAAAAACAGCAGATCTACAAGCTCATATCGCGCCACCGAGTGGCGCGATACGAGCTTGTAGGTCTGCTATTTTTTGAAAAATCGAAGAACGACTGACATTTTTTTAATCTGATCTCAGGTCAGAATGGGGTTAATCAGACCAGTGTGTGTCCGGTGGAAACCTCGTATGAATCTGATCTCAGGTCAGAATGGGTGAAGTACAGTTTTGAGGTACTTTTTTTTTACTTTACCAGAGTATGTCCAATTCCCAATACTTCTACCCCACTAACATCTGCAATGTTTACTCACGGTACATTTTGAATACAGGACTTTCTACTCGTAAACACAAGGGAGGGAGGGGTGTGTAAGTGCTGGGATGGATCGGCCATTAGTTCCATTGAAGGCACGAGTGGAGGATTCTCATCGATCCCCTCGTTGACGACGTGCAGGTGAGCAGCAGATAAGCCCCCACATGCAGAGATAAGAAGCCTGACATTTTCTCCTGTCCGCTGACCGGCGTCTCACACACACACACACACACACACACACACACACACACACACACACACACACACACACACACACACACACGCACACGCACACACACACACACACACGCACACACACACACACGGCAAAAGAAGCACGATCGAGCCACAAAGTCACATGATGGATCCCAAAGTCACGCGTAGCTGACAAAGTCAGCCGCCTCGACTACAGACGTCTGTGAACTGAACACACAGACATGGCCGATGATGCACACCTCAAAAGGTTGGTGACAGATGCCTAGGACAAAGATCTATGACTGACTGGTGTCATGTCATGTCTCATGTCTCATGTCTCATGTCTCATGTCTCATGTCTCATGTCATGCTGGTGAAGGTCTAACGACCGAGACGTGAAATAAAGAGCAATTCTATATTTTGGTTGGTGAAAGGGGCTGTCATGATTCCACATTTCATTTTAGTTGATGATTTAATTGTGTTTTTTTTTTTGCATTGAACATTGGAACCTACCAATTTTTAAGTGGCGCAACCACTTCTACATCCAGCATGCAATGTCCGTGTACCTGTTTGTGATGTGTGTACCTGTGTGAGCACGAGTGGTGTGCGCATGTGTGAAATTGGAACGAGAGAAGTATGTGACACGGCTGCCACCTGCTGGACGCAAACGATACAGAGAACAAATTGGAACGATACAGAGAAGAAATTGGAATGACACAAATTGGAACGATACAGAGAACCAATAGACGGGAGTTGCACCACTTGGTTCACACTGGTGTGATTTTTACTTTAGGTTTCGTAATCACAAATTGCACGGGGCAGATAAATGACAAATAAATTGAATATGCAAAGAAATCATTAAATCTCAAATTCATATACATGTAGCACTTTTTCTAAGTACCCCCAGATACGCGTTACATGGGTGGGGGGTATAGCAACGAAATGAACTAAACTTTATTAGGACAATCTGTATTAGTTTAATAAGGAAACAAGGGAGTGCGTGGAGCTGGGGGAAAGCCACATTGAAGAGCTGGGTTTGGTTGTGAGAGCGAGGTTTTGAAGAGCCAGGCTTCTCTGCGAGTGTTACGAAGAAAGAAGCGAAAATAGCTCATAACACTTAACACAAGCGTATTAAGCTTGTGTGTCGCGACGAGGCACGATGTGACCTTGTGTTGGCTTATTTTTATTGTGTGAAAGTGAAAGTGGTTACATGCGTACAGTGGGGTTTTTATGAATATTGAACCCATGAGACAGGTTAACGAGAGCTTGTGACAAAAATAACTACATTGGATCCATGGGAAAACACAGGCAAAGTTTATGGACGCGCGCAGTTTTTCCACCCGACACAGACGCGACATACAAGGTTTTCACACGACAGAGACGACATACGTCTTGAAGACACACACACAGTCACACACACACACACACACACACACACACACACACACACACACACACACACACACACACACACACAGCTCAGAGGATGAGCCTGACAGCACCGTGTCAATCAATTGATTCCCCCTCATTACATTGAACCGAGGGGGGGCTGTCGAGTCGTTAATGTGAAAAATGGGGCATTGGATCGAGAGGACGGAAAATCTATTTCAACACCGCTATACTATACGCCCACTGGTTTGGAAAGTCACCACGTACAGTCGTACTCAAGTACTGTGCTTAACCCATTCTGACCTGAGATCAGATTCACACGAGGTTTCCGACTGGACACACACTGGTCTGATGAACCCATTCTGACCTGAGATCAGATTCTAAAAATGTCAGTCGCTCTTCGATTTTTCAAAAATAGCAGACCTACAAGCTCGTATCGCGCCACTCGGTGGCGCGATATGAGCTTGTAGATCTGCTATTTTTAAATAGCTAAAGCATAACATGATGCCAACACCAAAATGGGTGCCCGGTCAGAATGGGTTAAAAGACAACTTTTGTCTTTTCTTTTTCTTTTGCTGATATATTTCATTTTAGAGATTTTTTAGAGATTTTAGAGAGGCGGGGGCTTTCGAACAAGTGGCTAAATATGTATTTTATATATAAACTTATACCGTATATAAACTTTTTACGGCGATGTCCGGTGGCGCGATATGAGCTTGTAGATCTGCTATTTTTAAATAGCTAAAGCATAACATGATGCCAACACCAAAATGGGTGCCCGGTCAGAATGGGTTAAAAGACAACTTTTGTCTTTTCTTTTTCTTTTGCTGATATATTTCATTTTAGAGATTTTTTAGAGATTTTAGAGAGGCGGGGGCTTTCGAACAAGTGGCTAAATATGTATTTTATATATAAACTTATACCGTATATAAACTTTTTACGGCGATGTCTTTGTTATTACTTACTATAGTCCTACTATAGCCCCCCAGGATATTACATCTGGGCCACAAAAGATCACGGGAGTCACACTGAATGTGAAGGGGGGATTACTATACGGATGAAGGTCACCTCCGGTAGATCCCGTGATCTTTTGTGGCCAGATGTAATTTCCTGGGATCTTGGACTGACTTTTTTTGGTCAGGTGAAACCTGACTAATGGAAGCTCATGGAAACTATATGACCTAGTAGGCCTGTCAAAAAAAATCGATTCGAGTTAGAATCGAGATTCTAATGATTCAGGATCGATTCTCATTTTCCAAAAATATTTTTTTTTTTTTTTTTTACTTTTTTTTTTTTTTTTATATATATTTTTTTTCTTGCATAAATGTACCTGTGCATGCAATGCATTATGGCCTGGGTTTCTGCATAGTGCATTTACTACCAGCTAAGCTATAAGCCTGCCAATTGTATTTATTTTACACCTGTTTTAATACTAATGTATTGTTCTGGTATTGAGTGAGAAGAGATTTTGTAACTTTTGTCCTGGTTCAAATTTGTGCAAGCTAAATAAATGAGACATGTTCTTACTCTTGGATTTAACCTTTGTGTGTTTAAATCATTCAGTTGATAAAACCTTTACAATTATACAAGCTTTTTACTAAATGCACTCTGCTTTCATGCCAGAAGACTGGAGTAGATCATGCTAAAATTATATTTCATTGTTTTTAATAAAAAAAAAAAAAAACTGCTTTAGAATCGGGGAAAAAAATATTTTTTGAATCGAGAATCGGAAAAATCGAAAAGATCGTTTTTGAATCGAATCGTCACCCCAAGAACCGGAAATCGAATCGAATCGTGGGACACCTAAAGATTCGCAGCCCTATGACCTAGTCATAGTCTAGCCCTAGTCGTACTGACGGCCTAGCCTGATCCTTTATGTTTCGTCTGTAATGATGGCTCTTTTCTATACAAGTTTCATTGAATCTGTTCTCATGTTTTGTATGGTTGCCTGGTACGGTAAGCTGACCCTATAGCAAACAAGAACAGGCTCAGCAGCCTCGTCAAAAGTGGCCAGTAAGATTTCTGGGAGAACCCAAAAAGCCCAACTTATAGATCTGTACAAGAGGCAGATGCTTAAGAGAGCCTCCTCCCTCCTGGAGGTATCGGATCACCCACTTCGGTCTGAGTTTGAACTGTTGCCCTCAGGTCTTCGGCTGAGGGTGCCCGCCACAAAGACTAATCGGTTCAAACTATCCTTTGTCCCGGCTGCTATTCAACTGCTGAACACATTTGCTCCTTTGCACATATACTGCCCACTAAGGCACTTTAGCTGACTTTGCTACTATTGCATGTCATGAATTCTCTGTCTGTCTCTAGTGCCCTGTTCTTAGATCTTAGTCTTGTATTGAATGTTGTTGTTGTTGTGTGTACTTTTACTATGATCTGGCTGCAAATCAATTTCCCCACAAGGGACAATAAAGCTAACCTTGAACCTTGATTGGCTACCTCGTCTGCCTCCTCTGGCCAATGGCACAGCCAGCAGCAGCATGACAACGGCATCCATGCCCACACGCACCTCTGGCCAATGGGACACTTGGGATAGGGACAGCAAGCGACGCCATGCAGCATCCATGCACACACACACACGTGCACAGAATCACACAACATCTTTTATACCGTCGGATCCGTCGCAACGAGTGGACAGTTTAAGCCATTAACGTTGGTCCGGCCTCCCGGCTGGTTTCGTTTTTGTCCAACGTGATTACGTAGAAACAGCATGGCGGCGCCTGCAGTAGGCTATACGAACCAAAACAAACACATTGTACTTATTGTGTCGCAACACATGGAAAGCGACTGAACAACACCATGGATATAAAGAGAGTTCCCCTGTGCTGCTTCTAATCTGTGCACAGCGGAGACAATGCACAACTCCAGGTACGAACTATACAAAACTGACTACAAATCATTCACGACTGTAACTATCTCCAGAGTCCCTGCATAGTGATAATATGGGGGAAAACAAAGACAAGGGCCTGTTTCACCTGATGCATGATGACTATTATGTCCTTGTTTACTATTACTTTCACCTGTAATAACGACATGCCTAAAATGTCGCCCCCGGGCTACAAAGTGGGTTTAAGACTAAACGTAACTGCTTCCAGCTGCTCCCAATGTATTTTCTCCTCAACAACAAGTCGTGTCACTGTCTAGGAGGCGGCCGCTCTGGGATATAAACAACTTGACATTAAACGGAACGGCTACGATAAAACATCACAATATGTTAAGCCATGCCCCGGCCCCGCACAGACAGAGCCTCCTGATAAAAACACCATTTACATATTTTGCTGATTATATTCTCATGAAGGATGCTGCAGAGAATTCTCTCTGCCTTTTCATGATAATGCTAATAATGCTGCTGCTGGCACAGGCCGTGCGCCAGCCCCATTGCTGATTTCATAAAAAATATATTTAACCCATTCTGACCGGGCACCCATTTTGGTGTCAGCATCATGTTATGCTTTAGCTATTGAAAAATAGCAGATCTACAAGCTCATATCGCGCCACCGAGTGGCGCGATACGAGCTTGTAGGTCTGCTATTTTTTTTTTTTTCGAAGAACGACTGACATTTTTTAGAATCTGATCTCAGGTCAGAATGGGTTCATCAGGACCAGTGTGTGTCCGGCGGAAACCTCGTATGAATCTGATCTCAGGTCAGAATGGGTTAAAAAAGAAGGGAGGATAAGAATAAAGGACAAGCATTTCATGTGCAAATAGAATGAGTTTACAATCAACCTTGGCCACGAACAACAGACTGAACTGGCACTGTGGGACATAACAGTAAAAAAGAAACATACAAATGAAAAAAGGTATCTCTCTTTTCCGCAAGAGAACAAACAAGCAGATAGTTTATTTTTGGGGAAACCAGGTCTTTCATGCAGGTATTTCTTTTCTAAAGCTTTAGTGCTTTCCTCTCTACAATAGAGAGCATTGAAAGCTCTACCCAGGAGGAATTGGTTCTTATGAAGAGATTGAAAGAAGTACTCGTATCTCCGGGAAGTAAAGACATGGAAGCTCTCACTGTGTGGGTTTAACCCATTCTGACCGGGCACCCATTTTGGTGTCAGCATCATGTTATGCTTTAGCTATTGAAAAATAGCAGATCTACAAGCTCATATCGCGCCACCGAGTGGCGCGATACGAGCTTGTAGGTCTGCTATTTTTGAAAAAAAACGAAGAACGACTGACATTTTTAGAATCTGATCTCAGGTCAGAATGGGTTCATCAGACCAGTGTGTGTCCGGCGAAAACCTCGTATGAATCTGATCTAAGGTCAGAATGGGTTAAAGAATCCCTCAAAAGCTATATACTCCTCCAAAACAGACCCGCCCCTCCTCGACACGAAGAGAAAAGTATAACTCGACAAACTCACATGTTTGCAGTGAGGATATAGAGATCGAGGCTGACACTTTATTATTTTATTATTGCCTCAGAAAACGCTGAGGCAAAGCTATAGCTTTTTGGCATGTGTCTCCAAGAGGCTGCTGCTGCAACCGGTGACCAACTTTCCCCAAACTTCACGACACGTTCCATTAACCCATTCTGACCTGAGATCAGATTTATACGGAGGTTTCCGCCGGACAAACACTGGGTCTGATTAACCCATTCTGACCTGAGATCAGATTCTAAAAATGTCAGTCGTTCTTCGATTTTTCAAAAAATAGCAGACCTACAAGCTCGTATCGCGCCACTCGGTGGCGCGATATGAGCTTGTAGATCTGCTATTTTTAAATACCTAAAGCATAACATAATGCTAACACCAAAATGGGTGCCCGTTCAGAATGGGTTAAACAAGAGCATGCATGTGTGCGTGCATGCGTGCGTGCATGCATGCGTCTCACGCTCAGTGAGACAAAATCATGTCTTTCCTCAGCTCCGGGCCTGTCACAATTATTACACGAGCCTTGATTGCAGTTATATGAGGAAATCACAATTATTTCTTGCATAATTGTTTCCTATTCATCTGTATGAAACAGTTGGAGGCAATGCACAGCAGCAATGTGGTATTTTCGTCATTATTATGTCCGTCTGCCGCGTGATCTTTTTAACCACTTTGTGAAACTGGCTAATTTCCACAGACAGTTCAAACATTTTCAAAATGTTGCCGTCGTACATTGTTACTCTTTGTCGTTTCATTGTCAATCACGTATATATGTGTATGTCGTCTCTGTCTTGTAATATCCAAAACTGTTATTTTTCCAAGATAAAAAAACAAACAAAAAAAAAAAAACAGTAAAAGTAGCAAAACTTAGAAGGTCAAAACGTTGCGGCTTCACGTCACGTTTCGAGCTTGCTAGATCTGCCACTTTTGATTGCTTTGGTGTATAATCTCTCGTCACCAGGCTTTCCTCTTTTGCTTTGGTTCCGGTTTGCGCATGGTTTCCTTCCTGATGACTATACATACAAGTAAGAAGCTCGTAAATGGCAATAACAACAATTAGAATAAATTACATACTTTTTTAAGGTTTTCTTTTTAAAGTTCTCTTTTTGTGTATTTTTTAAGATTTTATTTTTAAGTTAAGTTTTTTTAAGTCAAGTGTTTTTAAAGTTTTTTTTAAGTTAAGTTTTTTTGTGTTTTTTAAGTTTTTAAGATTTTATTTTTAAGTTAAGTTTTTTGAAGTTAAGTGTTTTTAAAGTTTTTTTTTAAGTTAAGTTTTTTCTTTTTCATTTTAAGTTAAGTTTTTTTTTAAGTTAAGATTTTTTTAAGTTAAGTTGTGTGTGTGTGTGTGTGTGTGTGTGTGTGAGTGCGTGTGTGTGTTTTGTGTGATACAGCTGCGCCCTCTGGTGGCGGGCGGGTGGTGTAACAGCGGGACACTACAGCATGACGTAATCAGACAATGATGGAAAATGATTGGAAAATAAGCAGCAAAAAAAAAAGAAAAAAAAAAAAAAAAAAAATCTCCCATTTCTCAGCGGTTCGTCAATTTATGAAAAGCCGGTAACATCACAGTTGTGTCCACTCTTCGGTCGAATTATTTAGCCAGCAAACAGTGCATGCTGATATTTATACAGAAGCTACCATAGCTTTTAATGCAAAAGCACCCGAGCATAATTAATACAGAACACAGTCACACAATGGTAAATTCATCAGCATATTAGCCTAAAAGTCAACCTATTCTTTTCTTAGAGTGTCAAATTGTATTTGCAAATACTACACTGAAACACTAGATGGCTGGGGTTCACCACACCAGGACAATTCATATCATGTCTAATTACTCATAAGAAACATTGTTTGCGTTGCATTCATGACCTTATATTCTATAGCTAAAGCATTTTCCTTACAGTGCACCGAATAGCTTCTCCTTGCAAACATTTACAGCGGGTGTTTGTAAGGAGCCTGTTCTCATTTCAGTCTGCAAGCTTCAGACTATACTTATCCTGTTTGTAAGGAGCCTGTTCTCATTTCAGTCTGCAAGCTTCAGACTATACTTATCCTGTTTGTAAGGAGCCTGTTCTCATTTCAGTCTGCAAGCTTCAGACTATACTTATCCTGTTTGTAAGGAGCCTGTTCTCATTTCAGTCTGCAAGCTTCAGACTATACTTATCCTGTTTGTAAGGAGCCTGTTCTCATTTCAGTCTGCAAGCTTCAGACTATACTTATCCTGTTTGTAAGGAGCCTGTTCTCATTTCAGTCTGCAAGCTTCAGACTATACTTATCCTGTTTGTAAGGAGCCTGTTCTCATTTCAGTCTGCAAGCTTCAGACTATACTTATCCTGTTTGTAAGGAGCCTGTTCTCATTTCAGTCTGCAAGCTTCAGACTATACTTATCCTGTTTGTAAGGAGCCTGTTCTCATTTCAGTCTGCAAGCTTCAGACTATACTTATCCTGTTTGTAAGGAGCCTGTTCTCATTTCAGTCTGCAAGCTTCAGACTATACTTATCCTGTTTGTAAGGAGCCTGTTCTCATTTCAGTCTGCAAGCTTCAGACTATACTTATCCTGGAAAGAACTGCAAAAAAGTTTCTGAACATCAGCCACAACAGCCGGTTTAAGCTCCTTCAGCCAGACGAACAATCCACAACTTTTGTAAAAAGCCTTAATCTCACTGTGTGAAATGCCGAGTTCCTTCCCTTTGTTTAAGTCTTTCCTATCCAAGATTCCAAGAACCAGAACTCATGTTTGTAGAGCTTTATGCATGCAGGACTAACGCTTCTCTATTCAACAACCTGTCAATCAGCTGCACAAAAGAAACTGAGTCATTTCCTTTTCAGAAAGAACCAAAGCTGTTTCCATACACGCTTCGGTTCAAGCCTACACGCCAATCCTACTTTGTCGAATGACTGTCACACGATAAAAAACAATGCACTGTCAACTGTAATAATATTAATAATAATAATAAACAGCTGAAGATTTTCATCCATATTCTAGGTGTAACGTTAGCCAAAAATAGCCAAAGAGATTTGGTGGAGACTGACAAAAGTTCTTTCATCCTGAACAGTCCAGTGAATTTGTGTGAGCTTTAAAAAAAGCAAACCACAGAACTGAAACTACAGTACAATTTAAGGCCAATAATAAATTAAATTATAACTAAATTGGCGTACAAAAAAACGTAAAACAAACATTCTGTTGACCAGCAAGTTGACAGTACTGACTGGATTATTTTAGACCAGAGAAATAACACGGATTCATGGATTGGACAGTTGCTCCCCATTAAACCAGGATAGAAGAAGGAACTAATAAAACTTAGAATTTAATTTAAAACAAATCCCTATGAAAGTGTCACCTAAATGTACCTGTGCTGAATCAGCATTTCAGAAAACTATCAAAAAGGAGCAATATAAAAGTATATAAACAAACAGACAGACAGATGTGCACAGAATAAAATAGAACCATTTCAGCGTTAGAGGAAGAAGACGTCTTTCCTTGATTGGGATAAATAATAGAAGAATAAAGTTTTGGCCTGACTCACTTAAAGCTATAAGGTCACTGCAACATTATGAAATTGCATTACTTTCAACAGTGTCAAAGAACTACAGGCTGTCAATGAATAGTCAATCAGTTATTATTAGTATTATTACATTTATTATTATTATTATTATTATTGTCTCCACCAGGCCGAAGGCATGTGGGGAGAGTATGTTTTGCCACATTTTGCACACACACTCCCTGGATGCCAACAATGAACCTCTGCCCCAAACTTTCCAGAACGGCCTGTTATAGCGCCACCAGGAGGCCGCTTTGTGCAAAACAAGTTTTTGCACAGTACACCTACAGATTTTGTCCAAACATCGCGCAAATTGGTACACAGTCTCTCTAGAGCCATTCAACGAAACGGCTCTTTCACATTTCTCAGACTCCATCCTGATTGGTTAACATTGGCTTCCAAAGTTCACAGGAGTGCTCAGTTTCAAACAAAATGCTGCAAATCATGAACACATCGCGTGATTTCCGTCAAATTGTGCACCCACATTCCCACTAGGCCGAGGACGAAATGACACATGAACAATTTCAACTCAGCCTCAAGGTGGCGCTATAACTGGCCCAAAAGTGTTTTTACCTCTAACTGCACGGATCTGTGGATAACTTTGTATGCCAACTCCCTAGAGGCCAAGGAAAAACCTTTGCCTGGAATTTTTCACATCTGCTCTTTATAGCGCCACCAGGAGGCCGACATATGTAAAACACATTTTATATTATTACTCCTTCAGATTTTATCCAAATTTCACGCAAATCGGTACACATGATCTCCATAGTCATGTGATCAAGACAGGTTTTTTGATTTCTCATATTCCATCCTGATTGGCCACGATTGGCTCCTACACTTTTCAGGAGTAGCCCGCTTTGTACAAATCGCCACAACTCCTCAACGCAGCGTCCGATGAAACTGTGCACGCATATTCCCACTAGGCTGAGGAAGAAATGCCACTTGACACTTTTCAACAGCCTGATGGTGGCGCTACAACAAGCCAAGTCGCGTCATGCACTCGCACACACACACACACACACACACACACACACACACACACACAACCGGTCGATGCCAAATTTTGCACACACACTCCCTGGATGCCAACGATGAACCTCTGCCCCAAACTTTCCAGAACAGCCTGTTATAGCGCCACCAGGAGGCCGCTTTGTGCAAAACAAAAACATTGTACCTGCATCCCTCCAACACCAACCTCCGGCCCAAATCTTCCTCAACAGCCTGTTATAGCGCCACCATGAGGCCACAACCTGACCTGCCCTGGTGGAGACCTGTGCCGATTGGCACTTTATCTAGTTATTATTATGTTTCACTACAACGTCTGCATGTCATTATCCATACGTGTTTTGCAACTAAATAACAACAACATTATCCACGTACTGTACCTATGGTACAGTACTATACCTGCTCTAACAAAGCAAATGAGCTACATATACATTGCATGATCACATGCGCCAAACTTTTAAGCAGGCCAGTGACGCCACACAACATGGCAAAATGCCGTAGTTAACGTCGAGATGAGGATTCAATTGACCCGAAAACAACCACAGAACCACATACTGCAGCATCGGTAAACCTCTTTCTGACCACAACAACAACTTTCTGCTTTCTGACTTCCTTGACGAGTGGCGTACATGCACCTGACATCATTCCATACTCACAACCCTACTCTAAAAGTTGTGTGTGGTACTCTCAAACATCGTGGCAACCACGTGATGAATCATATAGTCCAGAAGCCAATACTGATATTTTCACGAATTGGTACCATTTTGGTGGCCGTACATTTTTGGTATCTTTGTGTTCCTACATGTCTCTAGTTTATATTTTTGTTTGATAACCCTTCCAATTCAGTAGCTTAATGCCAGTTAACACTATTTAAACAAACCTACCCCATATGAAACTGTGATGTGTGTATATCCTTTATATGACCTAACCCTATTCTAGACAATACATTTTGGTAAGCAGTGGTCTTATAAAGAGTTGATCCTAAGGTCATTTTCTCAGTAGAATCCATTTCTGCACAACCTTTTTCTATTGTGCATATTTAATTTGAGAATTTGCATATTTGAAACATTTGTTTTATTATTATTTTATTTTAATCAATAACATTTTAACCAAGCAACTTATGCACATGCCCTGGGCTGCCAAAGATAAAAACTAAAAGTTTACATCTGTAGCCTAGCTATGAGATGGTCTGCACTAGCTGCTAATACTTCAGCACTTTGGTTAGAAAGGCTTCTTCCAGGCTATAGTCAAAGGTACAGCCGACCTCGAGAATGAACACCTCTCTATGGTTTTCATTTACAACAATGACATCAGGGGTGCCTGTGACAGCCTGTCAGCTGGTCAGTGAATCCTGCTCCGGTTGTGTACAATAGAAAAACAGGTGAGGATAAAGCCTACAACAGCTCCCGACCTGACGTGATATTTGTCCTGGTGCATGTTCAAGTTCAAGGTTTTGCGGAAATAATAAAAGCAGAAAGTTCCGGTGTACACCCATATTTGGGCGTACGTACGCCATGTTGATAAATGAGGGCCATAGTGTCTATTTTACGTCGTGATGATGTACGATGATAACAGCACCCCTCACTTCACATATACAGTATATATAGCTTTTGTACCCAAAAGTATTACGTCATCTTGTCCCCACACGTCTCATATTTGCCATCAACAATGAAAGGAGAAATTAGGTCAAATGTCCACCAAATATGACGTAAAGTTGTGCAACAGGCATTCTGATTGGCCAGTATGATGCATGATGATGTATACGATGATAAGAGCTCTTCACACGGGTGAAGAAACAGGACCAACTCTAAATAACAACACTGGCTCTCTTCTCGTCTTTGCTTTGACGTTGTAATAATGATTCTGATTCTGCATCCTTAAAACATTACAGGGGTGTCATCATTCATTACTGTTGTCACGGAAACGGTTAGAGCCGTGACGTCAGGCCATGACGTCACGGCGCCCTAGTATAAAGTATAGCGCAGAAGACCATTCATTGCAGTTCTACAAATTGAGATACCAGAGACCAGAAGAGAATTGACCAATCAGCGGCGCCACGTACAGCTAAAGACCCGGACTGCCTAAGTGCACCAACGTCAAGGGGATACCCACGGAGTGAACCAGTTCGGAGATCAATACAAAGATATAAAGATACATCAGCATAATATACAGTAAAAAGGGGTTCTTGCGTCTATACCGCAAGCTCCGCATAAAAAGGAATTTGTGTAGAAATGGACAGATGGATCTTTCGAGTTGGGCAGTTTAGTAGAAGAAAACCCCGGGCCATCCTTCTAAGTGCTTTATTGGGGACCATCCTTCTGAGTGCTTTCCTGCTTTCCTGCTTTTCTGCACGTCACAGAGTACCACGAGAATACTCTCCGCTGATAATGGCTGAGGAGGACTTGCCGGTCTGCTCGGCTCTCATCCGCGGAGAGCTTGTGGGCAAGAAAGACGAGATTGCTCAACTGCTACGACCTCAGGAGAGGCTATCGGAGGAGTTTTATCGTAGCGCGACAAAGGACTGCCAAGCATACAAGTTCACGAGAGGCTTCATCGCAGCGCCACTCAGCGCAGAAGAGCGAGACTTCCCCATCGCCTACTCCATGTCGATTCACGGCGACGTCGAGATGTTTGAGCGGCTCCTGCGTGCCGTGTACCACCCGCAAAATGTCTATTGTGTGCATATGGACCAGAAGTCGGCGGAGGGGTTCAAGGAAGCTGTGATGGCGATCGTGTCCTGTTTCCCCAATGTGTTCGTCGCCAGCAAACTAGAAAGAGTGTCATGGGGAACCTGGTCCATGACGCAGGCCCATTTAAACTGCATGGACGACCTGCTGAAGTCACCCGTTGAGTGGAAGTATCTGCTCAACACGTGCGGCGCGGACCTCCCCATCAAGACTAACGCGGAAATGGTCCGGGCAATGAAGGTGCTCAACGGGCAGAACAGTTTGGAGTCCGAGGACGTGCCGGACAGAAAGAAGGCCCGCTGGCAGTACCATCACAAAGTCAATAATGACAATGATTACATCAATACCATCACCAATACGGGAATCAGGAAGACACCCCCACCAATCCCTATGTTCTCAGGCAGCAATTACTTTGTGGTCACCAGAGAATTTGTGAAACACGTGCTGGAGAACAAACAGGCTCAGGACTTCATGGAGTGGAGCAAGGACACGTTTGCCCCCGAAGAACACCTGTGGGCCAGTCTGAACAGGCTGAGCTCCGTGCCCGGGTCGGAGCCGGCCGACAGCAAGTACCACCGCTCTGACATGACCGCTATCGCTCGCCTGCAGCACTGGGGCGGTCATGAGGGTGATGTACCCGCCCCGTATCCTCCATGCAAGTCCACACTTAGAAGAGGAGTGTGTGTGTACGGGAGCGGCGACCTCCGCTGGTTGTTTCAACCCCTGCACCACCAGCTCATGGCGAACAAGTTTGATCCACAGGTGGACGACACTGCCATTAGATGTGTCGAGGCAATTATCCGTTTCAAAGCGTTGAATGCAGTGGTGGCCCGTCCATAGGGGGCCAAAAAACATGTTATGAAAACATACCACTTAGGTGCTGTTGGAGCCTCTAAACTGCCCTACTTATAGCCAAATGGTGTATACATTTGCTATGGCCACTAACTCGAAAACCGTTGGGCCGATTAGGCCGTGTGGTGAGGTCCCTTTTCGTTCAGGTCCGTTCCCACGGAAGGGGGACTACACAATTTTTTCTCCATAAAAGAGATTTATAGGTAGAAAGTACTAAAAAAAAAGTTCTACTCGTCCCGCCCTGCAGTTATTTTATAATCCGCGAATTAAAACGGGACTATTTCTTACAAGGCGTAATAATATGTGCAAGGGGAGTGGTGTTGTTTTGGTCACGTGGACCAATCGCGTAGCAGCTTTATTCCCTTCCCATAATAATATTAGAGCAATGGCGGCCACCAGTTCAACCAGCCAAGAGGGGAAAAATAAACCAAAACAGCGGGGAAAAGTGCGTAAAAGGGAATCAAAGGACTCTAACGAGGACGCTGTGTTTCACGCCACGTGTTACTGTCGCTTTATTTGTAAAAGACGATTGTGTTTGGCCGAGAAACGCTGCACACAGACGGTGCAGGGGGAAGAGAGAACGCTGCCTCGGACAGTCACGTCTGAAACCCCCCGAAAGAAACGTCGTTCTCGGACAGGTTTGCCCGTCCCTTCTGCTGGCCATGTCCTTCCAGCCATCTGCATCATTTGTGGACAAATATATTACTGTTTTGGAAAACGGAAGAAGCTTTCACAAGCAGAAACAGTGTCTGTCAGGTAAGCGACCACCCTCCCTCTCTCTCTCTCACACACACACACACACACACACACACACACACACACACACACACACACACACACACACACACACACACACACACACACACACACACACACACACACACACACACACACACACACACACACACACACACACACACACACACACACACACACACACACACACACACACACACACACACACACACACACACACACACACACACACACACACACGTTAACATTGGACTGGAAAATGCATTGCCAGTTTTGGACTGTGAAATATTGATTATGACGATAACTGTGCTACCGGTATTTACATACAGACCTATCATTTTCCCATTAGATCAGAGGTCTTTGATGTGCTGTGTTTGAGGCCAAGGCTTTGTGGGATCACTCTGTTGAATATCATGTCTTTTTGGGTAAGGAAGTTTGCAGATAGAAAGGCGGTGGTCTTGTGATGTAGTGCATTTATATATTATTATATTATATTATACTTATCATTGATAAAAGTGTTTATCTACAGAACAGAGACTGAAACACTGCTGATTGAATTACTACATTATTAGGAATGCATGGAGGTCAAGGGGGCAGGTCACTGTTATTTTTATATTACATAACCATATAATGGATAGAAGATACAAAAACAAATTTCACCTACATTTTGAATTGTAAATGTGTGATACTATATATATACTCTGTATTTTGGCTGTCTTTAGATACAATGTTGACAGCAGACACCTTTGCACATGTTAAGTATTTTTTTGTCTGTGTGTGTGTGTGTGTGTGTGTGTGTGTGTGTGTGTGTGTGTGTGTGTGTTTCAGAAATTAACAACCCTTTGCTGCCAGCTACAACATATTCTGCGAACGAGTCATCCTGAAAATGAACCAACTAAGGAAGAAGTTCATAGACATTGTTAAGAAGAATGAGGATATTGATGCTTCAGACTACAGGTAACTGTGTCCTTGACAGTTCAGTAAACAAAAAAGAACCTCTTTCATACTGAAAAGTTTCAATTTTATTGATTTATTCGCTCACAAGAAAGGCTATGACACTATGTTTAAATTAATTTGTTTCTCATTGTGAAAAAATCCCTTTATTTATACATTTGTGCCCGTCTTTTTCTATATTTTCATTTTGCAGGCAGGATAAACTGAAAAGGCGGTTGGCCCGTGATTTCCCCCAGCTGCAACACGCAACATCTCTGAACTAGTTTTTGTTGAAACATTATCAGCAGATACACTGTTAGACAGGCTATCCATCAGACACGACCACAACTGAGTCAACGAGGTAAGCCAAGCTGAAAGTGACAATGAACACACATCTGGACAAACTACAGAGCACACAAGGACACTGTATAGTGCAGGACTGATATTGAACTTGTAAATGAAACTCCCGGTATGAAATGCCCTTGGCCTCCCACAGCAGAGGATTTGAATGTTTCTGAAGCAAAATCTGTTGTGCCAGTTGAACTATTCAATGTAATTTCCTGGATTATAGGTGCAACAGAGGAACCAACACTAGACCGTTATGTTGATATTCCTGAAGATGTAAACCTAAAAGTTTTATCTGTTTGTCAATACATTGTGCATCTAAAGGTCGGAAGCAGACGCCTAAGTCACTGTGTCTTGGTCTAACTGTTCGCCATTTAACAGGTTCATCCAATGTTCTGTCACTACTGAATAGATTAGGACACTGTGCTTCATGGAACACAGTTGTCAGTCTAGACACTAGCCTAGCTCAACTACAACTTCTAGAGGGCAGAGACAAAATTCCTAAGGGGTTCTCAAAGAAGGCACCTACCATACTGGTGTGGGATAACATTGATTTTGGGGAGGAGACACTGTCAGGTTGTGGAACTACTCACCATACAAATGGCATTATGCTACAAAGTTCTGTTGTTGAAACAATGTCTAGACCAGACAGACAGCCACTGCCGAAGTCAGTTTACACATTGAAAGCACCTCCTACATTCAACACAATCCACAGTCTAAAAGACAAGGGCCACAGAACTTGTTTCAGGATGCAAGGTACCAATCATTCTGTACGGCATCATCAGCTCTCCACCAACATTGCAAAAGGGCAAACTACCAAGCAGCAGTGATGAGACGTTCTCTGACTAGTAGGATGTGTGCTCCTTCACCCATTGGCAGTGGATGGGGCATGGAGGATGGGGAGTTAAAAGTAACATGGCTGACTAGAAATCCTGCCCCTGATAGTGTGTTGCAGGTAGTCCACTGTAATTGTAAAAAAGCAAATGTGAGACTGAAAGATGTTCATGTATGTCTGCAAAACTGTCTTGCACTGATTTATGTCACTGCCAGGACTGTGAAAATGTGTCAAAGGAAACAGAAGAAAGAGGTACATGGGATGATGACATTTGTATGCTATTTTGTATTTTCATATATTTCCTGGGGGGGGGGGGGGGGGGGTTGGATGTACAAATGACAGATGCTGTGACACTTTGCGGAACTTGTAAATAAATAAATGTTTCATACCATATGTTGTAATAATTCTGACCTCTAGTACTTTAATTTTTAGTCTTGTCCATTTCTTTGCATTATTCCAATTTAGGGGGCGTGGTAACATTTTGATAGATTTTCTGCCATGTTGGTCCAAGGTGCCCTGATTTTCTTTTCTACCTTTCATTACACATTAGGTTGAGACATTTTCTATGTATGAAACATAAGCTCTTGGCACAATTTACTGTGTAGGTTTCATTGTACTGTGTGGCAAACACTTAAGTTGAAGCATATTCTTTAACAAATATGCTACATTTCATGATATAAATTCACATATGAGTAAACTAAAGGCACCAATACTTATGTCAGATGTTATGTATATGCATTTGACATTTGAGAAAAAAAATGTGTTGCCAAAAACACATTTTACAAGCAAAAACAGCAGCACACGATTTTCGTTTTTTGGTTATAAACTGTTTATACATTTATGGCTATAAAAAAAAAACAGCAGGTTTTTATGAGTAGAACTTTTTACCCAAAGTCTAGAAGGGTATTATCTATGAAAAAATGCATTGAATGCGTAGTTCGCTTGACATGGGAACGAAACTCATTTTCTAAGCACTTTTTCATGGGTCCCAACACGGCCTAGATGGGCATCATGACATGAACAATATCTTATCACCCTATCAATCTGGATTTAGGTCAAATTATTCCACAACTACTGCTTTACTGAAACTTACAAGTGATATTACATCAGCATCCGCCAATAAAAAAATTACTGGAGCAATCCTCATTGACCTTTCCAAGGCTTTTGATTTGGTAGACCACTACCTCCTTTTAGACAAATTGTACTCTGTTGGTTTATCTCGTAATGCCTTGCTATTGTTCAATTCATATCTTCATAATAGAAAGCAATGTGTCGTTATACAAGGTTGTAAATCGGAACTGACAGTTCAGGAACGAGGCGTGCCTCAAGGCTCATCCCTTGGACCACTTCTATTCACTATATTTATCAATGATTTGCCTTCAAACTGTTCCGCATGTAATGTTCAACTCTATGCCGATGATACTGTACTTTACACCTCCAAATCCACTATACCAGAAATTTAATCAGCCCTACAATCAGACTTTAACACTTTACAAAACTGGCTAGCAGCCAATAAACTACAACTCAACAAAAACAAATCTTTCACAATGATCTTTGGTACACGTCAAAATATTAAATCTAAATATTTAAATCACTCCTATTACCAGCCTGGATGGTACTCCATTGCAAGGAGTTGAACACCCAAAATATTTGGGCATGTGGCTTGACACCGAACTCTCATTTAAATGTCACATTGACCACATTATAAGAAAAGTGAATTTCAGCATTGGTGTACTCTTATCGATCTAGAAACTGCTTCTCATTCTCTGTCAGAAAAAGACTAGTTCTACAACTTATCTTACCCATATTTGATTATTCTGATGTCGTGTATCAAACCGCATCCAAATCCAATTTGAACAGTCTCAATATAGTTTTCAACAAACTCTGCAGATTTATCCTAGGTTGTCCTTTTACAACTCATCACTGCTCTATGTATGATAATCTTGAATTGCCCTCTCTCACTGTAAGAAGACAGCTTCATTGGACCCAGTTTATTTTTAAATGTATACACTTCAACTACCCACAATATCTCTAACAGTTTCTAGTATCATCCACTACCAATTTGCAGTTGAGGCACTCCGCCCAACCCTGTTTCTCTGTTCCAACAGTCTCCAATGCATTGAGGCACTCCGCCCAGCCCTATGTTTCTGTTCCAACAGTCTCCAATGCATTGAGGCACTCCGCCCAGCCCTGTTTCTCTGTTCCAACAGTCTCCAATGCATTGAGGCACTCCGCCCAGCCCTATGTTTCTGTTCCAACAGTCTCCAATGCATTGAGGCACTCCGCCCAACCCTGTTTCTCTGTTCCAACAGTCTCCAATGCATTGAGGCACTCCACCCAGCCCTGTTTCTCTGTTCCAACAGTCTCCAATGCATTGAGGCACTCCGCCCAGCCCTGTTTCTCTGTTCCAACAGTCTCCAATGCATTGAGGCACTCCGCCCAGCCCTGTTTCTCTGTTCCAACAGTCTCCGCTCCGCCCAGCCCTGCTTCTCTGTTCCAACAGTCTCCAATGCATTGGGTAGGAAAGCATTCATATTTAAAGCCCCCTCTGATTGGAACAGTTTACACATATTCGAACCATCTCATCCTTTAATATGTTCAAAAACACAGTGTCTTCCTATTTTACGACCTCATGTACCATGTACATGACCATCTCACTGCATTTTATCTATTATCTATTAATTCATTACTTAATATTACCTAATATTACTTACTCACGTACTCCTCTTGTTCCCCATGGGACATAAGGTTTCAACAGGATTGTTCATTGTAGTTTTTTACTTTTATTACTATATTACCAAACAATGACTCTACAATCAATAATATTAACTTAATGTTTCTCTTTACCAAAAGTTATCCAATGCTGAAAACCAAATTAAATGTATCTTAATGCTGACCTATAGTGACAGTGATACTGACGGAACAACTTTTCCATCTTGTTGCTATTCTGCTTGTTTTGTGTTTTGTTTTTGTTTTGTTTTCCTTTTTATTTTTCTGTTAATTACCTTGTATTGATTGTATGCTTGTGGACCCTCTCGAAAACGAGATAGTGTATCTCAAGGGGTATTCCAAATAAAGAATTTCAATCAATAAGCAAATTATCTAATTAAATATGTACAATAGAAAAAAGTTGTTAGCAGAAATGGATTCTACTGAGAAAATTACCATAGGATCAATTATTTATAAGACCACTGCTTACCAAAATGTATTGTCTAGAAGTCATATAAAGGATATACACACATCACAGTTTCATATGGGGTAGGTTTGTTTAAATAGTGTTAACTGGCATTAAGCTACTGAATTGGAAGGGTTATCAAACAAAATATAAACTAGAGACATGTAGGAACACAAAGATACCAAAAATGTACGGCCACCAAAATGGTACCAAAATCTCGCCTGGCCCCTGGACTAATAGTATGCTCTCTCTCTCTCTCTCTCTCTCTCTCTCTCTCTCTCTCTCTCTCTCTCCTCTCTCTCCTCTCTCTCCTCTCTCTCCTCTCTCTCCTCTCTCTCCTCTCTCCTCCCTCTCCCTCTCCCTCTCCCTCTCCCTCTCCCTCTCCCTCTCCCTCTCCCCCTCTCCCCCTCTCCCCCTCTCCCCCTCTCCCCCTTTGATTCGGTGAATAATGCTTTTCTTTCATCATAAACAACACATTAACCTATTCTAAGCAGAAGAAGAATGAGAGAAGGGGGGGGGGGGGGGGGTTGTAGGGGATCCCCACCTGTTCAAACCTTGCTGCGATCTAATAGGGGGGGAAACAGTGATAAAACACAAGGCACAGCACAGTTGTGGGACCCTTCCCACCCACTCATAAATGTATCTTATAGTGCAAATACACGGGCGGACACAGACAAATGAAGAACACATTTGCATCAATATTGACAAAACTCAACACAACATTTCTTTTGTTTGTTTCTTTTGTTCTGTGAATGAAAATAGATGTGCACTTATGTGGAGAAGATATTTAGTTATTTGGCGGCGGATGATGATTGGGGAAACTGACGGCCAAAGTATAGATGGGACCAGCTTTGGCCATAATGAACGGATAATGAAGTGAGTGGTGGGATGACGAATGTGCCGGTCATTCCTGGAGCTAGCCTATACCGCTGTCTATGCTGGAGCTAGCCTATACCGCTGTCTGCCATTACAGGCGCAGCTCTCAAATATATTGCACACAGTATGCTGCTTAAACGTTCAGGGTTTAAACGTGAATAGTAAAAGAAGGTAATATAGAGCACCGAAGTCTGACGTGATTTAAACATCACGTTTTTTCCCCTATTCTGAATTCTCATAGACTTCCCCCCCCCCCCCCCCAATTGCGTCAAATAAGAAGTGGGTTCCAAAAAGA
The DNA here is from genome assembly GCF_964188405.1 of Protomyctophum parallelum. NCBI lineage: Eukaryota > Metazoa > Chordata > Actinopteri > Myctophiformes > Myctophidae > Protomyctophum > Protomyctophum parallelum. Next base: position 11,137,385 of record NC_139716.1, on the reverse strand, counting down.
AACAAATTATAAAGTGACACGGCATGGCTTCAGATTCTTACACGGACAAGAATCTACAGCCATGCAGTGCATCAGTGGTTCTCAACCTGGATCTGGATCGGGGATCACTTGAAAGTCTCCAAAGAGTCCGTACTCCGTAGCCCCACCCACTTAACATGGCAGCATTCGTAGCCCCACCCACTTAACATGGCAGCATCCGTAGCCCCACCCACTTAACATGGCAGCATTCGTAGCCCGACCCACTTAACATGGCAGCATCCGTAGCCCCACCCACTTAACATGGCAGCATCCGTAGGCCCACCCACTTAACATGGCAGCATCCGTAGACCCACCCACTTAACATGGCAGCATCCGTAGACCCACCCACTTAACATGGCAGCATCCGTAGCCCCACCCACTTAACATGGCAGCATTCGTAGCCCCACCCACTTAACATGGCAGCATCCGTAGCCCCACCCACTTAACATGGCAGCATCCGTAGCCCCACCCACTTAACATGGCAGCATCCGTAGCCCCACCCACTTAACATGGCAGCATTCGTAGCCCCACCCACTTAACATGGCAGCATTCGTAGCCCCACCCACTTAACATGGCAGCCGTGCTAAGCGGTCAATCAATCGATTATCTTCCGGTTTTAAAGAAAGAAATACCTTGATTTGTTTTTACATAAATACAGTTTTTTTTTTTGTGGTCTCACTTTACAATTTCCCTTACGGCCTACTAGGGCTGTCCCCGACTAAGGATTTGTATAGTCGACTGATAGATGAATAAATTTGCTGTTAGTCGACTAATAGTCGGTCGATTTATTTTTCTTTATTTGCCCCAAAATATTGTATATAAAAATACAATATTTACAAAAATATACAAAAATATTGTATTATTCCACTAGGTCTGTGGGGGACATAAACACATTTGAACATTCTGACTGTTCAAATCTTTTTTTTTAACAACTGAGAGGCTTGTCATTAGCCAGATTGAGCACAGCAGGTGAGATTGAGATTCTGGAGTCTATCAGGCCAGCACACTGTGCGATTCAAGTCACAGGCAGTGGCACATTGCCACACAGGCAGACACACTCCACATGCACATTGGAGATTTGAACAGTCAGAATGTTCAAATGTGTTTATGTCCCCCACAGACCTAGTGGAATAATACAATATTTTTGTATATATATAATTTTTTTGCTCAGTCGACTAAGAGGTGGTCAGTCGATTGAGACCGGATCAGAAACCCCGAAAATGGTCTGCGTCCAAGGCTAGCTTTGGCGTGACGCTGCAGTAACAAAAAAAGTTAGAATATAGGCGATACGAGGTTTCTGCCCGACAACCATGTTAAGTCCGTCGTGGACAGCCTCGAACGCTGGGGGTTCAAGTGGTCAAGTCATTTGTCATAATCGGCCCCTGTGCAAATTTGTGTTTACAAAGCCCCTAGGATTCAACACAACAAAAGGAGATGCAATTTTCATTCATTTTGTTGCAGTATTATTATATGCCAAACAAAAAAAGAAAGAACGTGCGACCGTGACAGCTCTCACCTCACAAGCTTCTTCTCAAACCAAAAAGACGTCACAACGTGATGTACACTCTATCCTGAGTAACATGGGACCTGTACTAGTACTTTTTAACCCATTCTGACATGAGATCAGATTCATACGAGGTTTCCGCCGGACAAACACTGGGTCTGATGAACCCATTCTGACCTGAGATCAGATTCTAAAAATGTCAGTCGTTCCTTTCGATTTTTCAAAAAAATAGCAGACCTACAAGCTCGTATCGCGCCACTCGGTGGCGCGATATGAGCTTGTAGATCTGCTATTTTTCAATGCTAAAGCATAACATGATGCTAACACCAAAATAAGTTCCCGTTCAGAATGGTTAACGTCTATGCCAAAAACAGCAGATCTACAAGCATGTGGACCGGGCTATGTTCTGGGCTAATGTTCCAGCATCAGAATAAGGATGCTGGGTATTAAGTGGGTTAAAGTCTCTCTTTCTCTACAGCTCTCTCTCTGGCTTCAAATCAATCTTATGTAATTGTGTATCTCTCCCCGCCCCCCTTTGTATATCTTGTCATCTGATGTTCACTCCGTGTTCCCATTCTCTAACAAAAAAATGTCTCTTGCTTTGTGAAGGCCATGCAACGGAATGACAGTTATCGAGGCATTAGTCCAAGAGTATGTATTGTTCATTGTGTCCCAATGTGCCGTGTGTAGGCCTGTTGCTGTGCTTAATTACCATCAACTATATTGACGAGCTTGACAGTGGAAGTGAATTGGGCTCATTGTTGTTAAAACTAGCATGAGCTCTCTGTGTCTGTTGAAAAACAAGGCGACCGGAACACACGGATTCATTCAGCTATAGTTTCAGAACACGACACAGCCCGAGTGCAACCAAACTAGAAAACAACTAGTTCTACTGTATCTCTTCTTCCACTTAGACCCCTCCCTAACATTTAGGTTTTTTTTATTTGTCGACAAAACTGTCGAAAGTCGCAGCTTAGTCGCAGCTTAGTTGCAGTCGAGCAACTCGAAACACCGAAATGTGCTTCGAGGTTCTTTCCACCATCGTCATCATCAGGTGATCAAGGCTCTGTGAAGCGTTGTGTTGTCCCGTCCTTCTCTCTGTCTCCGTGCCAAGCTCTCCGCAGTGGTGTAAAGTAACAAAGAATGTTTACTTAATCCATTCTGTACGGGAACCCCTTTTGGTGTCGGCATCATGTTATGTTTTTAGCCATTGGAAAAATAGCAGATCTACAAGCTCATAGCGCGCCACTCTAAGAGCTTGTAGGTCTGCTATTTTTTTTTTTATCGAAGAACGACTGACATAGAAACATGGCTTTTTCAGAAACTGTCATTTTCAAACAGACATTTTTTAGAATCTGATCTCAGGTCAGAATGGGTTAAGCACTGCACTTTAGTACTTGTAACGGAGTAGGTCTCCATTGCAGTATTGATACTTTTTACTTAAGTAAAACATGACAGTACTTTTTTTCCCATCACTGTCATCAAGGCAATCAAGGCTCTGTGAAGCGACATATTGGTGCTGTCCTCTATGCCTCCGTGCCAAAGCTCTCCGTCAACTGATGGAGGACACAGAGCTCAACTGACAGAGGACACATGGGGCCGCTGGCCAAAAAACACCGTCCCGCTCCACTCTTTGACATCCATATCCCTCGGCAACAATAAGAGTGTCTTTATATGGGAGGCCCAGCGCTGCATGCGTCATAAAGAACCTGGATGGAGCTAAGTGGCGGAAAGTATATATCTTCCCTATCTCAAGTAGACTACTGTACTTAACCCGTTCAGGACTGACGTCGAAATTAAAAAAAAAAAAGTTTTCTAAATCATGACTTCTGAAATCATTTTCTGAAAGTTTTGAAGCACATTTTAACGATTTTTTCAAAAATGGCAGACCTACAAGTTACTGCTACTACTGCGACGTAGTCTGGCTTATTAGCCAGGCTAACTGCGACGGGACGATCTGCCAAGATATAACCAAACAACAGAGTCTTGACGCCTTCTTTATTCATACTGGAACCGACACAGCAGCTGCAGTAACTTCATAACAGCGTCTGCTTCATAACACTGCAGCTCAGGCTGTCCCATGCTTTTACATGTCCCCCCTAACAACATTGGCAGAGGTAGGTTAAAGCTGCTATGAGCAATAATTAGGGCCGGGACTAATTGTGATTAATTTAGATTAATTAACTACAGAAAAATTAATCGCGATTAACTACAGATAAATTAATCGCACCTTTTTTTTCAACGCGGAACGTTTCTCACTGGGCGCTTTTCTATAGCACTGAAAACTGGAAATAATAAAAAGTCACCCCATTTTGTGTTGCCTAGAACTGGAGGTCTGACAAAAAACAGTAACAATATGAAGTAAGTACAGCTTTGTGATGTCACTGAGATGTACTTGTTACTGTTACTATTTTTTTTTCAGACCTCCAGTTCTAGGCAACACAGAATGGGGTGACTTTTTATTATTATTTCCACAACAGGTATATTAATGACAGTAAAATGTTGAAAATGAGTGGTATCCTGTAGTCACTATTCGTTGATTCACTGGGATACCAAAAAACATTAAAAAAAAAGGTTTCTCGCTGTTCTCGGGTTGAATATTGATATGCGATTAAAATGCGATTAATCTAGATTAATTAATCGCAAAGCCTCTGATTCATTAGATTGATTTTTTTAATCGAGTCCCAGCTCTAGTCAAAATATTAATGACCTTTTTATTTCTTTTGGTATTCAGACAGCCAGCAATGGGTAAGAACGCTCCCAAAAATAATTTAGTCTCTCTGACACATCAAGGGGCCGCAATCTGCATTCAAAGATGTTCCTAGAAGCTTTGTCATTGGTCGAAAAAAAAAAACCCGGTCGCAGTGACTAACCAATCAGGAAAATCGACCAATGACAAAGCTTCTAGGAACATCTTTGAATGCAGATTGCTGCCCCCTAGATGTGTCACAGAGACTAAATATTTTTTGGGGAGCCTTCTATACCCATTGCTGGCTGTCTGAATGAAAATAAAAAGGTCATAAAAATGTTGACATATTATTATTAGAGGTCGGACTCGATTAAAAAAAAAATCTAATTAATCAGAGGCTTTGCGATTAATTAATCTAGATTAATCGCATTTTAATCGCATATCAATATTCAACCCGAGAACAGCGAGAAACCTTTTTTTTTAATGTTTTTTGGTATCCCAGTGAATCAACGAATAGTGACTACAGGATACCACTCATTTTCAACATTTTACTGTCATTAATATACCTGTTGTGGAAATAATAATAAAGTCACCCCATTCTGTGTTGCCTAGAACTGGAGGTCTGAAATAAAATTAGTAACAGTAACAAGTACATTTCAGTGACATCACAAAGCTGTACTTACTTCATTGTCTCCACCAGCCGAAGGCATGGGGAGAGTATGTTTTGCACTCCGTCCGTCCGTCCGTGTGTCCGTGTGTCCGTCCGTCCGTGACCAGCTAATCTCAGCCACCGTTAACCCGGTCGATGCCAAATTTTGCACACACACTCCCTGGATGCCAACCATGAACCTCTGCCCCAAACTTTCCAGAACGGCCTGTTATAGCGCCACCAGGAGGCCGCTTTGTGCAAAACAGGTTTTTGCACAGCACACCTACAGATTTTGTCCAAACATCACGCAAATTGGTACACAGTCTCTCTAGAGCCATTCAACCAAACCGGTCTTTCATATTTCTCACACTCCATCCTGATTGGTTAAGATTGGCTTCCAAAGTTCACAGGAGTGCTCAGTTTCAAACAAAATGCTGCAAATCATGAACACATCGCGTGATTTCCGTGAAATTGTGCACCCACATTCCCACTAGGCCGAGGAAGAAATGCCACATGAACAATTTCAACTCAGCCTCAAGGTGGCGCTATAACTGGCCGAAAAGTGTTTTTACCTCTAACTGCACGGATCTGTGGATAACCTGGTGGAGACCTGTGCCCAGAAGGGCACTTTTTCTAGTATTGTTACTGTTTTTTGTCAGTTCTAGGCAACACAAAATGGGGTGACTTTTTATTATTTCCAGTTTTCAGTACTATAGAAAAGCGCCCAGTGAGAAACGTTCCGCGTTGAAAAAAAAGGTGCGATTAATTTATCTGTAGTTAATTAATCTAAATTAATCGCAATTAGTCCCGGCCCTAATTATTATATACAGCTTTAAAGCCAGGAGACCTGGAATATAGCCTGCAATTGTTACTGGTATAAGAAATACCAAGAGACTGCAGTTTAGCGTTACTAATGGTACCCTATTAGTCTACACACAAATTAGTATACACATATTAAAATGTTATTATAATTTTAAAATAGAATGATTTTCTTTATAAAGAACCCGATTTTGTCTCCACATATGTGACCCAGGCCAGCAGAATGTGCACGTACATGGTTAACACCGTCGTGGTTTGCCGTGCTACATTTCTCTTTCTCTATGGGTGAGTTACAGTCTAATCTATGCTATTGATACTTATGTATTGTTACTGTAACATTGTGTGTGTGTGTGTGAATAACGCCAGTATGTATGGATCACTATGTGGCAGTAGGCGCTGCTCAACTCTGTGCGGACGGAGGATCACTATTTTGCCCTGTTAAATAATACTGCTGTTAGCCAGTAGTAGTAGTAAAACATCCGGTATGGAGAGGATACGGAAGCAGTTTGTGTGCCTGTATGTATGCGTGGAAATTATTAGCGGATACAATGGGCGGGCTTTAGAACGGATGTAGCCTTGCACAGTAAATAGAAACCAGGCTTTACACTGTACTATAGGCATTTGCGTATTGCCTACAATTATTTTGTTGGGTTAGTTTGTAACAAAGTGTTCATGTCGTTTTGTCCAGGATCAGCAAAACCCTTCTCCAAGCCCTTGTGAAACACTACAAGGAGAATGGTATATCTTCACGCCAGAAGAAGAAAGGTCCCAGAACACACAAGAAGTTTCTGTCTAGTGATGACATGAAACGGATCTTGACATTCATCACAAACTATGCAGAAGTCCATGCCATCTCTCTGCCTGGACGACACCCTGGACACAAAGACTACAGTTTGAAGTTGCTTTCAAGTGATGTAACCAAAGCCTCAGTGTGGCGTCTCTACAAGGCTGCCATGGAAGATGGTTTGAAGCCAGTACTGTTACTTGAATAGAGTAATTTCTATATAGCGGTAGGCTATTGCTACTTTTACTTAAGTAAAAGGAAGGGAAAAAAAATACATTGGAGTAAGTTAACCACCACTGAATATGTAACGGTTGCAATAATAACCCATTCTGACCGGGCACCCATTTTGGTGTTAGCATTGTGTCGTGCTTTAGCTATTTAAAAATAGCAGATCTACAAGCTCATATCGCGCCACCGAGTGGCGCGATACGAGCTTGTAGGTCTGCTATTTTTGAAAAATCGAAGAACGACTGACATTTTTTTAGAATCTGATCTCAGGTCAGAATGGGTTCATCAGACCAGTGTGTGTCCGGCGGAAACCTCGTATGAATCTGATCTCAGGTCAGAATGGGATAAGAGGCTCTTTATGAGAGAACATCAGTGTTTTATGTGTTCGCTAACATCATGCGATAAAAACGCCAGCAATAAAAAATCCCTGGTTGACGGAAACATATTAAGGAGGAGGAGGAGAGTGGGGATAGAAATGCTGACAGCGGTGGCGGTGAGGGAGAGAGAGAGAGAGAGAGAGAGAGAGAGAGACAGAGAGAGAGAGAGAGAGAGAGAGAGAGAGGGAGAGAGGGAGAGGGAGAGGGAGAGGGAGAGGGAGAGGGAGAGGGAGAGGGAGAGGGAGAGGGAGAGAGAGAGGACACATGCGCTTGTAGCCTTGTACTTATGCTGCCGCATATTTTTCGTCAAATAGCCTCCCCCCCATACTTAAAAAAGGAGGGCCGTTAATATATCTGCAGCCAGTTTAAGGTTGGCTGATGGCGTGAGGCTGTAAAACAGGGCACTTAGGAGCGGTAATGTGCAATCTTTGGGGATAAAAAGGTAACCTTTCTAACTCCCGGGGGAGGCGAATTACCCGGGCGTACAGTAAATTAAGCAGGCGTACAGTAAATTTCTCGGACGCGGTGACGGTCCCATTAGCGGGGGTGGAGCGGAGCCACAGGTGCCCTGCCACGTGGTCAGATAAATGGAGGAGACGGTTGACCTGAAGCTGGGCAGAATATATTGACATTGTATATATCGTTAACAGTGTGTTCCTGGTTCAATTCACTCAAGCCATTCTGACCTGAGATCAGATTCATACGAGGTTTCCACTGGACACACACACACTGGTCTGATTAAGCCACAACTTCACACATTTCCAAGAAATATATAAAAAAAATATATAATGAATTATTATTTGTTTTCCTTATTAATTACGTTTACTGCGGAAACCTGAATCTCCCGTCAGTCGGTCACACCTGGTGGCACGCTCCATATATGGCCAATACAGAATTCATTCCATAATGTTGACCTGACATCATTAAACCCTGTACACTCAATATACTGTATATGGCCAGTTCAGAATTAATTCCATGTATGATGATCTGACCCCCCGATGCCAAAGCGCCAGTGCTCGCCCGTAACTCCTGCTTATTAAGAAGCCCTGTTGTTTCCGCGCAAAAACAGATTGAGATTCCTAAGAATGTAAAGCGCTTCATAAATAAAATGCATTATTATTATTATTAATATTATTATCATCCGGTGTCTTTACGAGCTGAAACACACACACACACACACACACACACACACGTTTCATCGAGAAGTGCAAGCTTGCATCTTCACATCTCGCTAAGAGCAATTAATGAAGCCCTAATGATCCCACCCTCACCACCACCACCACCACCACAAAGAATAAAACAGATCTACAAGCTCATTACATGGCACGAAGTGATGCTCTATGAGCATACAGTATCAGCTATTCTTGAAAGGCTATAGTGCATGAAATGGTTAAATTTATACTCCAGTGTATTTGGAGCAGCCTGCAGCCCCGTCCACGCATACAATTATGACAAAAGGACCGTTGATGGCAGAGGCCCTAAACGATGGGCGCTATTAGCTAGCAGTGTGGGATCAAATGATTGGCTACAGTACATAGCCAATGACACGTCACTAACAATGAGATTAGGGAAATAAATGAGACCCCACGCTGCCATTTGAAGTACTGTAGGCTACGGGTGACCTTTAACCCATTCTGACCTGAGATCAGATTCATACGAGGTTTCCACTGGACACACAATGGTCTGATGAACCCATTCTGACCTGAGATCAGATTCTAAAAATGTCAGTCGTTCTTCGATTTTTCAAAAATAGCAGACCTACAAGCTCGTATCGCGCCACTCGGTGGCGCGCTATGAGCTTGTAGATCTGCTATTTTTCAATAGCTAAAGCATAACATGATGCCAACACCAAAATGGGTGCCCGGTCAGAATGGGTTAAAACCCATTTAGAACCTGAGGACGATTCTATAAATGCCTTCTAAATTCTGACAGTTTTCAGAAAAAACCCTGTGTTTCTATATGTCAGTGGTTCTCAACCAACCATATTCAAAAATATAGGAAATTGGCCACCGACCCCCATCTGGAAATATGTCGTTCCAGGGACCCCCCCCCCCCCCCCCCCCCCCCCCCCCCCCCCCCTCCCCCCCCCAAGAATCAAATTATGAGTTAAAAACGTTTGCTCTGAAAGAATATATATATAAAAAGATTTTCGCCACATTTTCACAAAGTTTCAAAAATCTAGCAGACCTACAGTACAAGCTCGTAAGCGCAGCACTCTGTGCCGCGCTACAAGCTTGTAGATCTGCTAATTTCTTTTCCAACAGCTAAAGCATGACATAATGCTTTAAACACCCAAAAGGTGGTTCCCGTCCAGAATGGGTTATAAGATGACGAAAGAAAGTACACCCGACAGATAAGACCAATAATTATGTCTCAGATTCTGTTCCAGCAAAAACATAACAAAAGCACAGCGTCGACACAAGTCGAAGGTCACAATAACAGCGGCGGAAAATGGTTCACTCCTTTTGGTACGTCTGTTACCATTAGAGTTGTCGTTTGGAAACAGAGATTTGTTATTGAACTGTTTTTGTTCCTTTGTTCCTTTTGCCTTAACCCATTTTGGGGCGGAAACCCCTTTTGGTGTCAGCATTACGTTATGCTTTAGCTATTGAAAAATAGCAGATCTACAAGCTCGTAGCGCGCCACCGAGTGGCGCGCTACGAGCTTGTAGGTCTGCTATTTTTGAAAAATCGAAGAACGACCGACATAGAAACATGGCTTTTTCAGAAAACCGTCAGGATGTAGAAGACATTTCTAGAATCTGATCTCAGGTCAAAATGCCTTAATGGGACTGACAGTGACAGTAAGTGGCTCATACTGTCAGAAAGACCTTCACCAGGCGTCGCCAACATACACGGACAAAATGTGTATGTTTCTTTATTTTAAGAAATAAATTATGACAAATATAGAATTGTTTCATTATTGCCACCGAAGGTCGCAGATGACTATGAAACCTTGCGTTTTTGTCATCAGATTCATACGAGGTTTCCACTGGACACACACTGGTCTGATTAACCCATTCTGACCTGAGATCAGATTCTAGAAATGTCAGTCGCTCTTCGATTTAAAAGAAATAGCAGACCTACAAGCTCGTATCGCGCCACTCGGTGGCGCGATATGAGCTTGTAGATCTGCTATTTTTCAATAGCTAAAGCATAACATGATGCTGACACCAAAATGGGTGCCCGTTCAGAATGGGATAATGTATATAAAATATGTCTTCTCAAAATATTCACAATCTTAATATTTCCTGAATGTGTATAAGTGATGACATAATTACATTCTAGTCACACACACACCAACATCAAAGCACCCGTTTGTGTTTCGTTTGTCAACAAACTATTACTATACTATAAAAACCTTTGACATTTTTTTTTAGAAAAAGGCAAAACTTGTGAAAATAGCTGGTCTACAAGCACTTTATTTGCCTCATAATATTGATCATGTGGTCCTTAACCCATTTTAGACGGGAACCGATTTTGGGTGTTAGCATTACGTTGTGCTTTAGCTATTGAAAAATAGCAGATCTACAAGCTCATATCGCGCCACCGAGTGGCGCGATACGAGCTTGTAGGTCTGCTATTTTTGAAAAAAATCAAAGACACTTTTAGAATCTGATCTCAGGTCAGAATGGGTTAAAACAAACACTATAATAACTATTATAACTACGGTATAATAGTTGGTCAAATAGCTGCCTCTCTCTACTGGCAAAAATCTCATTTTGAGAAAATGTCCAACACAAGATGGCATGGTGGTGACCCCTGACCTCCTCACTAACTAGTGATGCACGACAGCATCGGTATATAAATATTGGCCGATATGTCTGAAGCGTGTCCGCATCACATGCAAAGATCTGAAAGATCGAGGGAAACCATAGGATCACAGCAAGGCGAACCTCGTTTCAAACAATGCACTGTCAAAATGCACACAACCCGCACGTTGAAACTACAGCTATAGGATATACCAGGCGAACACAGAAACCTACAGTGTAGCATCCGTCCATGACAACGATACAAATAACAACAGTAAGAAAAACGTGAGAACATGGCCGTCAACTGCTAGTGCTCTCTCTGACATACAGTACCTCCGGGGTGTCGCACGCACGCACTCACACGCACGCACTCACACACACGCACTCACACACACGCACTCACACACACGCACGCACACAAACGCACATATGTCAGTCACATATGTGTCCCCCAGGACCAGGAAAATGTCGTCACAAAGGTTACTGACTTGTTAAAAAGATATATATACAAAGAATATAGAGGGTATGCGCATGCATAAAGTGAGTGGCAAATCGAGTGGCAAAGTGAGTCTAACGTTGCTTAACCCATTCTGACCTGAGATCAGATTAAAAAAAATGTCAGTCGCTCTTCGATTTTTCGAAAAATAGCAGACCTACAAGCTCGTATCGCGCCACTCGGTGGCGCGATATGAGCTTGTAGATCTGCTATTTTTCAATAGCTAAAGCATAACATGATGCCGACACCAAAATGGGTTCCCGTTCAGAATGCTATATGCATCATGCTTATGATGATGGTATATGCACCGTGACGGGCATATATATCCTCAGTCTAACACAGATAAAACGCCATTCATAACATCTAATATCCTAAAAATGTTGATGTGCTCAAAAGTACAGCGATACAAATTACCACGTTGAATCAGTATGACGAGTATACTTGTCCAAGACCTACTGACGCTGGGTACAGATTAAGGCGTTTCATATAAGATCCCAGCTTAGAAAGATGTTCAAAGTAAAAAAAATATTTAGGACGACCGTGCAGCCAATTCTACTCTATGGCTCCGACTCAGACATGGACACTTTCAAAGAAATTAGAGAAACGGTTGGATGGCACTTATACACCCGCGGTTTCTTCACTAGTACCGATCCAGAAGAACACAGTTTGCCAGCCTCTGCTACAGAGCTGACAATGAGCTTATATCGTCCCTTTTTAAGTGGTGCAAACCACTTCTACATCCAGCTTGCAATGTCCGTGTAGCTGTGTACTTGTGTGTGTACCTGTGTACCTGTGTGTGTACCTGTAACCATGAGCATGAGTGGTGTGCGCATGTGTGAAATTGGAACGACAGAAGTATGTGACATGGCTGCCACCTGCTGGACGCAAACTATACAGAGTTGCACCACTTGGTTCACACTGGTGTGATTTTTCTCTAGAGTCCTGCCTCAGAGCAGACCGGAGGTAGAAAACTGTCGTTTTCCCTGATGTCATATAGGGACACAAGCATCAGTAAAGCAGGAACTGGGGATGGCCAATGAAGGACCGGGAAGTCTGGCGTGGCGTTGTGAAATCCATGATCTCGACCGCGGTCGAAACATGATGATGATTAAGGCGTTTGATATCGCTATATAGCATTGCCTCGCTGTGTTTCATTTTTTTTTAACCCGCTCCGTTTGCCAGCCCCCCTCCCCTGCCCGCACTGGTGATTTTTCTCAATTAGCCATTAGCTTCTGTTTTATAGGCTGCGACTTTGCAGGCTTTTTCCATCGGAAACTAATGTGCTGTCCGTGGTGGTGTTGACCAGAACGGCGATGTTGTTCCGAGGTCTTTTCTGATTATCCGGTGAGCGCCGCGAGGGGAACATTGGGCGTTTTCTAGAGCAAGGATTGGCCTTAAAGCATTCAAGATGGAAGCCAAAACCGGACGCGAGTCATAGTGGAATAGCCTGGAAACACCCCGCACCCATGCACCACCACTTTTGTCCACCAGGTGGCACTCAATGTGTTAATGCGTTTGCTCATGCGTGTGTGTGTGTGTGTGTGTGTGTGTGTGTGTGTGTGTGTGTGTGTGCGTGCATATTCTCTCACCTGTGCGTAGAACACCCACGTGGAACCAGAAGCATGGACCAGAGGGAGTGGAGGGGGTAAAGGGGAGAGAGGAGAGAGAACCATTAGTCATGTGATCGCATCTGTTAACCCATTTAGGACTGAGACCAGATTCTACAAAATGTCTTCTGAATCATGACAGTTTCCTGAAAAACCTACGTTTCTCTATCAGTTTGTTGACCCTAAAAAATGTATGTAATTGGCTGTGGACCCCCCCCCCCCCCCCCCATCTCAAAATATGTTGTTTCAGGGTAACATCCCAGAAACAAAGATTTGAATTAAAAATGTTCGCTCTGAAAGAATAATATATGTTCAAAAATAGCACAAAAAAATAATAACAGATCTACAAGCTCGTATAGCGCAGCACCCGCTTTCATTTTTCAATAGCTAAAGTATAAAAGAATGCTTTAACCCATTCTGAACGGGAACCCATTTTGGTGTTCGCATCATGTCATGCTTTAGCTATTGAAAAATAGCAGATCTACAAGCTCATAGCGCGCCACCGAGTGGCGCGCTACGAGCTTGTAGGTCTGCTATTTTTGAAAAATCGTAAAAATGTGCCTCAAATTTGAAATATATTTCTTCAGAACGAACGTTTTTAACTCAAATCTTTGCTTCTGGAGGGTCCCTGGAACAACATATTTTCAGATGCGGGTCTCGGGAGGCCAATTACAGATAGTTTTTGAGGTCTTTGACATGAAGTATTGAGTGATATAGGCCTATAGAAACAGGTATTTCAGAAAACTGTCAGGATTTAGAAGACACTTTCTTTCAGGCCTAAATGGGTTAAAACACCAAAAGTGGTTCCCGTCTGACCGGGCACCCATTTTGGTGTCAGCATCATGTTATGCTTTAGCTATTTAAAAATAGCAGATCTACAAGCTCATATCGCGCCACCGAGTGGCGCGATACGAGCTTGTAGGTCTGCTATTTTTGAAAAATCGAAAGAACGACTGACATTTTTAGAATCTGATCTCAGGTCAGAATGGGTTAATCAGACCAGTGTGTGTCCAGTGGAAACCTCGTATGAATCTGATCTCAGGTCAGAATGGGTTAATGTCACCGTGGTAAACACATTCCACAAAGCACCATTTACAGTAGGAGGATATAGCTGTACAGAGCCATTTACAGTAGGAGGCTATATCTGTCCATTTACAGTAGGAGGCTATAGCTGTACAGAGCCATTTACAGTAGGAGGCTATATCTGTCCATTTACAGTAGGAGGCTATATCTGTCCATTTACAGTAGGAGGCTATATCTGTCCATTTACAGTAGGAGGCTATAGCTGTACAGAGCCATTTACAGTAGGAGGCTATATCTGTCCATTTACAGTAGGAGGCTATATCTGTCCATTTACAGTAGGAGGCTATATCTGTCCATTTACAGTAGGAGGCTATATCTGTCCATTTACAGTAGGAGGCTATAGCTGTACAGAGCCGCCAGACAGACAGACAGCCGGGCCGGGCCACTCACTCAGGTGAACGGGACGGACTGGCAGATAAATGATCATTCGTATTCATCAAAGTCCCCAGTGAGTACTACGATGTCCGTTGGAAGTGTTATAAAATGAGAGGCTCATCGATTAAATGGAGCCCAGACTGCAGAGTCCATAATTATGCTGCATAGAGCTCCTTTATCCCATTTTCACCTGAGATCAGATTCTAAAAATGTTCTTCTACATCCTGACAGTTTTCTCAAAGAGCTATGTTTCTATGTCAGTCGTTCTTAAGATTTTTCAAAAATAGCAGATCTACAAGCTCACAGCGCGCCACCGAGTGGCGCGCTGTGAGCTTGTAGATCTGCTATTTTTCAATAGCTAAAGCATAACATAATGCTATAACACCAAAAGGGATTCACGCCCAAAATGGGTTATACACACGAGAACTTAGAAAATGGTCCCGGGCCTTCATTTCTTTTTATGGGCCGTGAATAAATATCCACTTTGTTGTGTCTTCCATTAAACAAAATATATGTAGCCAATATATTATAAATCTAAAAAAATCGGAGGTTTCCTGAAAAGAAAAAAAAAAAAAATCTTTTTGACCAATTAAATAAATTCCAACATAGTTTACCATGAATACAATTTAAAGAATTCAACAATTTCCATCAAAATAAAAAAGAGTTTAAGAAGTAGTGAAAATAGCAGATCTACAAGCTCATAACGGAGCGCGAAGCAACGCATTGTGAACTTGAAGTTCTGTTCAACAATGGGGGATTTAACCACTTCTGACCGGGCACCCATTTTGGTGTCAGCATCATGTTATGCTTTAGCTATTGAAAAATAGCAGATCTACAAGCTCATATCGCGCCACCGAGTGGCGCGATACGAGCTTGTAGGTCTGCTATTTTTGAAAAATCGAAGAGCGACTGACATTTTTTTTAATCTGATCTCAGGTCAGAATGGGTTCATCAGACCAGTGTGTGTCCGGCGGAAACCTCGTATGAATCTGATCTCAGGTCAGAATGGGTTAACCACTTGAAGCCCATCATTCCCATTCTGGAGGAAGTAATAGTACATTTGTCAAGCTCATGAAACATCACATGTTTTTGTGAAAGCATTAAAGGTGCAGATTGAAAAAGGAACGAACAAAAAGTGTAACGTTGCTTCATAAGGTCATATCCCCCGAACAAATTGGTTTAATAAAAGATCACAGCTGATTATATAATATTTAACATGTATTCATCCTTTTACACCCCCCCCCCCCCCCATCGCAGCAGCACAGAACGCATTTCCAACCGCAAGTATCCATATCCCTTTAATCAACTTCTCAAATGACCTCTCACACAAGGATAAAGAAAACTTAAGAGAGTTAAATCGCAATATTCTAAAAGGCCATGGCCATAGTTTCCTCCCGAAATTGGATGAAAGGGACTTTAAAGTGGGTCCTGATAACATACATTGGAAAAAAGAGACAGGCAAAGCAATGCTTGAAAATTGGCTTACTAGTTTAAACGTATTGACCCCATAAACCAAGAAAGGAGGGGGAGTAAGTCGAATATTATTAATCTGTCCCATTACTTCCAACCAGATCAACACCAGACCGAACTGCTGGAAAAGGGACTTTCATTTGTTCCAACTCTGGACATCTACAAACAACAAACCAACAGGTTAAAGAAAGACCTTTCCCAGTATCACCGCAGACTGAAACTAGCCACACACTTTGGAAGGGACCAGGGAAGAGAAATACAACCGTTTCGACCAGGTTCAAACTGGGAACCTGCCGAGACGATGCTACCTACCAGCCTTAAACAACTAATCGAGAAGGACATGAATACGGTAAAACGCATACCAGGACACATTAAGGAAAAAGATAATCTCACAATAGAACAAACCAGGGCACTTAGGGAACTAATCAACAACAAACAAATCGTAATCAAGCCAGCAGACAAAGGCTCCTGCATAGTAATTATGGACAGACACCAATACCTGTTAGAAGGTGAGAGACAGCTCAACAATCAGGACCATTATAGGCAATTAGACCAACCAATTTACATAGAGACAGCCATAAAGGCCAAAGCCATCGTAAACAAACTGAGGGGAAAAAAGCACATAAATGCCAAACAACATCAATATTTAATAGGACAGGACAGCCCACGAGCTAGGATATTTTATCTTTGTACCAAAAATACACAAAAGCCCGGATTCATGGACAATACCATATGAAATTCCACCCAGGAGACCAATTGTGTCGGACTGTGGCAGTGAGACTTATCAGACAGCAGAGTTTATTGAATACTTCCTAAACCCACTGTCGATAAAACACCCCAGTTTTATAAAAGACACTTACGATTTTGTAGACAAAATTAAAGCTATTATAGTAGGAAGGGAGGCCTTTCTGTTTTCAATAGATATAGACAGCCTCTACACAAACATTGAGACAGAAGCAGGCCTACTAGCAGTTAAAGAAGTCTTTAGTAAATGCCCAGACACAAATCGACCAGAGGAGGAATTACTTCAATTACTAGACTTAAATCTAACCCAGAATGATTTTTCCTTTAACAACAAATTTTATTTACAAATCAAAGGGAAAGCGATTTGCACCATCTTATGCAAACATTTACATGAGCATATGGGAGCAGACAGCACTAAAAAAAAAGTATTCTTTAAAGAAACAGACACCCACGCCCTATTACACAAAACGTCATTCCACCCGACACACTCCTACACAGGGATAGTCAAATCACAACTACTAAGATTCCATAGGATTTGCACGCAAATAAGTGATTTCAAAATAGCTTGTAAAACACTATTTAAGGCCCTCAGACTAAGAGGATACACTAGGACATTCCTCCGGAAAGCTCAAAGTACCTTCTTAGAAATAAGAGTGCAGGATCCAGGTCCCAAATTGGCCCTGATATTGATAACCAGTTATTCAACACAGAGCACACTAGCTAACAACAGAATAAAAAGGAATTTTGAGAACCGAACGGATGATCTTCTAAAAGATTATAAAATTATATCTGCCTACAGAAAAAACAAAAACCTTAAAGATGATCTAGTACACAGCAAGCTAAAATAAATCAACACACCAGCACGCGAGGGACCAGAATACTTCAAACCCAAATAATTAGTCAAAAATAGAACTACAAAACACGTGTTAGAGATTAAACAACAAATAACAACCAGAACCAGCAACTGCATTTACTTAATCACATGTGACAAATGTGGTTTACAATATGTCGGAGAAACGGGTAAAACAATAGGTACAAGGCTGGGACAACACAGATACAATATTAACAATGGAAAAAAGACAACCACAAGGTTTGTGCAACATTTCATGGCTCACGGCATTGAAGCTCTAAAATGCGCTGGACTTCAACACAATCCCAACTGGACAGTAGGAGTAGGACAAAGACGTTTGAATGAAAAACAGTGGATTAAGAACCTCAACACGGATTTTCCTGGAGGCTTAAACATGCCTAAAATCAGATCTTGAACACAACAAAAACTTAAACTCAGGATTAAACTGGAGAAATCTAAAAATGATTGGATCAGACTTCCTTCGGATACATGGTGAATGCATTTATTCCTTGCATTGTGCCTACACATGTTGCGACGTGCAGTCGCAACATGTGTAGGCACAATGCACTGAAGTTTTTTAACCCATTCTGACCGGGCACCCATTTTGGTGTTGGCATCATGTTATGCTTTAGCTATTTAAAAATAGCAGATCTACAAGCTCATATCGCGCCACCGAGTGGCGCGATACGAGCTTGTAGGTCTGCTATTTTTTTTTAAATCGAAGAACGACTGACATTTTTAGAATCTGATCTCAGGTCAGAATGGGTTCATCAGACCAGTGTGTGTCCAGTGGAAACCTCGTGTGAATCTGATCTCAGGTCAGAATGGGTTAATCCCCCCCCCCCCCCATGGTGAGTGGGAATACAGTAGGTAGTCTGCATGGACGCAGGAAAATCATTCCAAAGAGGATAATGGAACTATCTTCTCAATGGTGCTAGAAAATGTAATCGAAAAATGTAATCAAATAGGCACAATCTTGTGGATGGGTCATGATGCATGCATGCACACACACACACACACACACACACACACACACACACACACACGAGAGCATAGAAGTATTCATTTTTCATATGTCTATTACCATCAACGATTACTAAGTGCTGCTGATGGGGCGTCCAGGGCTGAGTGGACAACCTTGGGCAGAGTCTGGTATACCCACAAATGTATGCATGTCCAAGTGTCCCTGAAGGAGAACACTACTAACTAACGTACAGGACACTCGGTTGCTTGCAGTGCATTGGACAAAAAAAAGTAGTTGCCGAAACACTGTGGAATCCGGCGGTTCTAATCTACCGCGGTGCGTCGTCTGGCCTGGCCGAGCATTTATACGAACATGATTGGCCGTGTCCGGGGGAGAGAGAGAAGGCGGGCCATATTATTGGTCATTTCATGGGGGGGGGACGGGGGGGGGGACTCGACGGCACTGCAGTGCATAAAAGCATAAAGTGGCACAGAGGTGTTTTAATTGCCTCAGATATTTCTTCCAAAGATAGTCTTACATCATGATTGTCATCTTGGCGGTGTGTGTGTGTGTGTGTGTGCGCACGCGCGTGTGCGTGTGTGTGTGCGCGCGTGTGTGTGCGTGTTTCAAAGGCTTCCCTCCATGGCACTGCTGTGGAGATTACCCAGAATCACCCTTGGACCGAGCACAGTGCATTGAATTCTAAAACAGCATTTGATTGGTAATGGCTCCTTAATGGTTACTTTAACCCATTCTGACCTGAGATCAGATTCATACGAGGTTTTCCACTGGACACACACTGGTCTGATTAACCCATTCTGACCTGAGATCAGATTCTAAAACTGTCAGTCGTTCTTCGATTTTTCAAAAATGGCAGACCTACAAGCTCGTATCGCGCCACTCGGTGGCGCGATATGAGCTTGTAGATCTGCTATTTTTAAATAGCTAAAGCATAACATGATGCCAACACCAAAATGGGTGCCCGTTCAGAATGGGTTAACACACTTCTAATGATAATCTTATAGTTACTTTAAAACACTTCCTAATGATAATACATCGCTGCTGTGAAGCAGAAGCGTTATATGGGTGCCGGTCGTATCTCCATAGTCCGACTGTTTGTTTTCTCATAAATTGATCGACAAAATCGGCAATGTTTTTGGAATAGCTGAAGTGACAGATGCTTTCCGGGTTTTAAAGGTATATTCAGTGATTTCACTCAAAAAACCGTAGGTTTCGTTTTTGGCTGTGGGACCCAGCCTTTCGTCCAACCAGGATAGAGTCAAAAACGAAACCTAAGGTTTTTTGACCCCCAGGGGTTAACTGGGGACAGGGAGGAACTCCTTATATGGCCAGCACACTCTATAGTAGGGAGGATTATCACAACAAAACAAAAAAATAAGTGATATTTGAATTCAGTGAAATCACTGAATATACCTTTAACTTTCACAACAGCCCACAAGGGTCCCTTTTTACAAAAAAAAGTTATTTTTTTGTGTATGTTTTATCACGGGATTAATTTGTCCACCCCGAAATTGATTTTCCCCCAACTGTTGTTTTGTTTCACGAAGCTATAATTAAAAATTAATATTCAGAATAAGGTGGATTATAGTATTCAGAACAAAGTGGATTTTGTTTTTCCACAGTGAATAAAGGCATCAAGCTGTATACACGAGACATCAACTATATTGGAACAGTTAGAAAGTGAAATACTCAAAAACATTCATCATGAATTCATCACACGCTCTGTGTGGAAGGCCTTGACGGGGTAGCTTAAACCAGTGATTCGTAAATTCGTTTTAAGCGGTGCCTGGAGCGCTTACGAGTGGCCTTGTCTGTTTGTGGGTGTGCGCGTGTCTGTCTGCATCTTAACCCATTCTGAACGAGGAACCCATTTTGGTGTCAGCACTATGTTATGCTTTAGCTATTGAAAAATAGCAGCTCTACAAGCTCGTATCGCGCCACCGAGTGGCGCGATACGAGCTTGTAGGTCTGCTATTTTTTGAAAAATCGAAGAACGACTGACATTTTTTTTTAGAATCTGATCTCAGGTCAGAATGGGTTCATCAGGACCAGTGTGTGTGTCCAGTGGAAACCTCGTGTGAATCTGATCTCAGGTCAGAATGGGTTAAAGAGTATATATTAATAAGAGACGGCACCGGAGTTCTCCTCCCATCCACTTGCATTAAGTTTGCTCAAAAGCGCTCTCCTCCTTCCGGGGGTAGGAACAGAGTGCATTCTGGGATGGATTGGGCCCCAAACACGTGAACGCGCTGGGCCGTTGACTGTCATTGCACGCGTTCACGTACGAAACGGCGTTCAACGTGTCGTCGTGAACGTTGCGCAACGATAGTCAACGGACCGGCGCGTTCATGTGTTTGCGGGTCCAAGCTGCAATACCAAATTCGGCCACTATGTCCATTTCGCCTCAGGGTTTCCTCCGGGTGCCGTCTCTATAAATATATATACTCTAAGGTCTGCATGAGCACGGCATGAACAGCTGCAGCTGGTTGCCCCACAAAGCTGCTAATTACACACACACACACACACACACACACACACACACACACACACACACACACACACACACACACACACACACACACACACACACACACACACACACACACACACACACACACACACACACACACACACACACACACACACGTCCGCCCGCAGCATAAATTAAATTAAGAATTTCCCTGTATAGATTTTTGCAAGCGTTTAAAATGCATCCTGCTATTGTGATGCCATATACGTAGTATTTATTGTAATTTCATAATAAACTGCACGGCACCCACTGAGTGTATTTTCACTATGCTGGTGTATAGTAATGTTTTTACAAACCCTAATTATTATTTCATCACTCTTAAACCCATTCTGACCGGGCACCCATTTTGGTGTCGGCATCATGTTATGCTTTAGCTATTGAAAAATAGCAGATCTACAAGCTCATATCGCGCCACCGAGTGGCGCGATACGAGCTTGTAGGTCTGCTATTTTTGAAAAATCGAAGAGCGACTGACATTTTTAGAATCTGATCTCAGGTCAGAATGGGTTCATCAGACCAGTGTGTGTCCGGCGGAAACCTCATATGAATCTGATCTCAGGTCAGAATGGGTTAAACCCCAGGGGGGGGGGGGAATCAAAAACATTGTAGTTGTGGAACCGGAGACCAATTGGGTCTCCATTTACCCGCTGAGAGCTGTTCATGAGGTGGACAGCCGCTGCCCCCGCCGGGCAGGGGCCAATGGGGCTCAAGGTTTCCACTCAGCTAGCTCTCTCTCTACCTCTCTCTCTCTCTCTCAATAAATAAAAAGGTTTTTTTTTTAAAGTCAAAAGTCTCTCTATGTCTCTCTGTCTATCTCTCTCTGGCGGTGGCTCAGGGGTAGAGTGCCTGGATGGTAACCGTAAGGTTGCCAGTTCGAACCCGGGCTCCCCCAGAGTTACTGTCGAAGTGTCCTTGAGCAAGACACTGAACCCCTAATTGCTCCCGATGTGCTGGTTGGTGCCTTGCATGGTTTCCGCTGCCATCGGTGTATGAATGGGTGAATGTAATGCACAATCTCTGTAAAGCGCCTTGGATAAAGGCGCTATATAAATGCACCATTTACCATTTCTGTCTCTCTCATTATGTTAACATTGCAGCTCAAAGTGTAGCTCAGTGTAGTGTAGTGTAGCCATGTGTCAGAACTGAAGCAGTGTTGTAGAAAGGACTTCAGGAGGGTATTATTGGCAATCATTAACCGTCTTCCTGCCATTGCCGAAGCCCTTCGGCAATTGAAGCATTAATTTGATATTAACGCTTGCTGCCATTGCCGAAGCCCTTCGGCAATTGCTCTTTTATAGTGCTTATGATTGATCAAGCCATAATGCTACTCACGTTAGCCGGTTAGCTAGCAGTGTTGTTAGCACTGCATTGGATCGTTCATATTAATTCACCGTCGCCATAAGAATCCATTCTATCCGTTTCTTTCAATCGCCTGTATCTCCTATTCCTTGTCCCAGATGGCATTTTTGGTCAAAACAGCGTTTCTTTGACGGCACGAGCCGACGTTGTGGAGTGCTAAAATGTACCGGCATGATTCGATCATGTAAACAAAGGTTGTCTTGGCAACGTAAAGCTGGCAGGGATAAGCTCACTTCCGGTTGAGGCAAAATGTGGCTTTTCAAAATAAGAGCTCAAATTAAAAAAATGCTGGCATGAATTAGGTCCTAATTTCTCAATAAATGGCAGCAGTAAAAGGGTTAACGTGGCCTGGATTGCCATGCCTCATGTTGCACTTTCCCTAATTACCCATGATGCCACAGCCCCCATGCATTCTCCCTCTATGGACTAGTCCCATTCCTCTCTCCCCTCCCCTCCCCTCCCCTCCCCTCTCCTCCCCTCCCCTCCCCTCCCCTCCCCTCCTCTCCTCTCCAGCGGCGTACCGCCCCCCTCGATCGATCACAGGCTTCCACCCTAGCCGAATGGTTAAATCCGGCACTGGCGACGCATTGTGAGTTTAACATATGGCCTATAGTCACTTGTTTTGAAGCTTGTTTTCCTAGACCTGACTGCTCATTTCTCTCACACAATCTGGCAACACTGTCCACTACCCTCCTCCTCGAATCGATCTAACTCCGGCAAAGTATACTTTACAAGTTGTGGAGCTTTCTCTCTCTCTCTCGCTCCCTTTTCTCCCTCTCTCTTCTCTCTCTCTGCTTCATGACTATTCCCAGTCGAGCAGCCTGATTATGTCGAGCGCTAGCGAGCATGCTAATTAGTTCTTATAGAGGATGGAGACAAATAAAATCAATGGCCTTTGGCACCCAGGGGACGAGTGTTGGGGGAGGTGGTTGCAGACGGGTGCGAGAGGGAGACATTAACACACGTAACACGAAGCCACATGGAGGAGACCTTACTTACGAGAGAGAAATAATACATCTGGAATACAAGTTATTCACAAACAGTGAATATGATTTATATAAACTCACGACAGTGGTGGGAAAAAAACTACTCAAATTAACCCATTCTATTGAAAAATAGCAGACCTACAAGCTCGTATCGCGCCACTCGGTGGCGCGATATGAGCTTGTAGATCTGCTATTTTTCAATAGCTAAAGCATAACATGATGCTGACACCAAAATGGGTGCCCGGTCAGAATGGGTTAAAGTAGGCTTACAAAAGTGTCAACATCAAAATGTACTTTTTACTAGTGCTAAAAAGGAAGGGTACTCATTGTACAATATTGACAAAACACAAATTGTTCACTTTAGGAAACCGTCTGTAGAAAGGAGTCCATTTACATTTATGTGTGGGAGAACTGCATCAACATACACAAAGACATATAAATATCTTGGCCTCACTTTAGCATATGAGCATATGAACTTCAAGGAAGGCACTCGGGTTCTTTCTGATTCAGCTGGTCGAGCCCTGGGGTCAGAACTGAATAAGGTGAAAGAAAGCCTGTAAGGATTTAGGATATTATCCCATTCTGACCTGAGATCAGATTCATACGAGGTTTCCACTGGACACACACTGGTCTGATTAACCCATTCTGACCTGAGATCAGATTCTAAAAATGTCAGTCGTTCTTCGATTTAAAAAAAAATAGCAGACCTACAAGCTCGTATCGCGCCACTCGGTGGCGCGATATGAGCTTGTAGATCTGCTATTTTTCAATAGCTAAAGCATAACATGATGCTAACACCAAAATGGGTGCCCGTTCAGAATGGGTTATACATATACACAATTATATCAGTCTTGTGTATGCCCTGTTTCGGATTATGCCTCCGGTGTATGGGGTTTTCCTGACAACGAAAGTTGTAACACAATTCAAAATAGAGCCATACGGTCATTTCTTGGAGTTCATTACGCCTATCTTGGCTATTAGCGGAGATATGTCATGGATGCCCGTAAATATCAGACACAAAGGTGATATGTTGAGACTTTGGAATAGACTTGTTAATATGTCCGATGACAGACTAACCAAAAAGATTTTTAACTGGGACATTTCTGAAGTAAAGTCTTTTTTTTATTTAATGAATAATTCATCATTGTTTATTTAAATAGACTATGCTGTAATATTCATGAAATACAGAACTATTATGTTCCTTGGGTATAAGGAGAGTTGGGCTGTTGATTTATGGTACAAACCAAAACTAAGAACATAGTCTTATTAAAAATAATTATGGCCCTGAACCTTATTTTACACAAAATATAACCAAAAGTCAGAGATCTGTTTGGGCAGTATGGGCACAGCTGCATTCTGGGACCTTACCATTAGCTTTAGAAACGGGTAGATTCATTGGTACTCCTGAGGAGGACAGAGTGTGTCTAGTGTGTGATTTGAAAGAAATTGAAAATGAAATTCATTTTTTGCTTTACTGCCCCATTATATGAAGAATTAAGACATGTATTATTTTGTAAAATGGCAATCCTCTGTGCTAACTTGTTCTGGTTAGAGAACGCCACCCCCGGTAATTAATAGGGGGATGGCTTTTTATTGAAGGAAGGAAAGTAGGTCCTATTTGAGGAAATACGGGTGTTTCAGCCGATATATATTTCAGGCATGCTCTAGAATGTGAAGAGTCTTTGCCTGTGCTATTAACTAAACGGATAAAATATAAATAAATTCAGTGTTTTCTCCTCTGGTGAAAAGCTGGAGGTTGCACAATGGCAGGCTCTCCGTCTAAAAATGTTGTTTTCGTCAGTGAAGAAAGGTAGTCGACAAACATTTTTCACCGTCATAATTTTAGAAGTCGACAAATCCAACACTGCCGGCCGGCCAACACTGGCTCCGTTCCAGTGGGAGGATTTATCGGCAGTCGGTGTATTTAGGCTCAGGCTGGTGGGAGCAAACATGTCTAGCCCATTCTGACCTGAGATCAGATTCATACAAGGTTTCCGCCGGACACGCACACTGGTCTGATGAACCCATTCTGACCTGAGATCAGATTCTAAAAAATGTCACAGTCGTTCTTCGATTTTTCAAAAATAGCAGACCTACAAGCTCGTATCGCGCCACTCGGTGGCGCGATATGAGCTTGTAGATCTGCTATTTTTAAATAGCTAAAGCATAACATGATGCTGACACCAAAAAGGGGTGCCCGGTCAGAATGGGCTAGATGGAACGACTGCTGATTATTATTTGTTTTGTGAGTTCTCCCAAACAGCCGTGCATGCCTTAGTGCCCACTAGCCATTATCCACTGTGCACACTACCACCATGCACTATAATTTATGTAAAAAGGAGTGTCATACTAAAGTAGTGAAAATATTTCCACTATTTATTTATGTTTTTGAAGTAATAATAAAAAGGTACAACAAACGTCATTAAACCACAAACGGCAACAATTCAAAGGAGAGTGTGTAATGGTGCATGCAAAAAGATTGAGCTTTTAGCTGTGTATATATGAACTATGAAAGGGTGCGTGCGTGTGTGTGTGTGTGTGTGCGTGCGTGCTTTATAACAAGTTGCGCATGAGCCCGTTTTGTTTGTGTACACACTGTACTGTACACCCTTCTGTCGAGGCCGTTAACCCATTCTGACCTGAGATCAGATTCTAAAAAATGTCTTCTACAACCTGACAGTTTTCTGAAGAAGCTATGTTTCTGTGTCAGTCGTTCTTTGACTTTTCAAAAATAGCAGACCTACAAGCTCGTAGCGCGCCACCGAGTGGCGCGCTACGAGCTTGTAGATCTGCTATTTTTCAATAGCTAAAGCGTAACATAATGCTAACACCAAAAGGCGTTCCCGACCCAAAATGGGTTAAACATCTTCGTGGTTTAGTGTTAATCGCACTAGCTGTTTCCACGCAGACAGACAGACGGACGTCTGCATGCAAATAAACAAGATCACACAAAGCTGCTCAAACAGAAGACCAACTGTCCGTCGTGGGGTTATGTAACCACCGCAGATCCTTTCAAAAACTTTTGGCCATTATCTCAAAAAATGAGCTAGAACGCTACAGTAGGCCAGGCTGCTCTGTACGGATATGCTATACCGCGTGGTGTTGCATTATTAATCTGTGTGTGTGTGTGTGTGTGTGTGTGTGTGTGTGTGTACACGCGAACACACACATGAAAGGGGGGTTCAGCCCCTGCCTCTCTAAAATTTTAATTTCAACACAATATCACGCACGGACGCACACACACACAGTTTTATGTATTTATATATTTTTATCCACCAGGCCGAAGGCATGGGGAGAGAGTATTATGTTTTGCACTCCGTGTATAGCTAAGCTCCGGCCACCGTTAACCCAGTCGATGAGACATTTTGCACACACACACTCCCTGGATGCCAACGATGAACCTTTTCCAGAACGGCCTGTTAAAGCACCACCAGGAGGCCGACTTTTGTAAAAACATTTTTTTTATATATTACTCCTCCAGATTCTGTCCAATATTTCATATTCCATTCTAATTGGCTAACATTGGCTTTCAAAGTTTGCAGGATTGGCCCGTTTTGAAAAAAGAAAAAAGAAAAAAGCCTCAAATAATGAACGCAGCGTGCAATTTACGTGAAATCATTCACTGACTTCCCAACTAGGCTGAGGAATATATCCCACCCTTGGCACATTGGCCTGTTATAGCGCCACCAACAGGTGCATTTTTGCAAAACACATTTTTGAAACAAAATGCCTCAAATCATCCAATTGCCATCCAAGGAGAGAATAGATGGCCCTCCTTTTCACATAGGCCTATGATAGCGCCACCAGGAGGCCACAACCTGACCTGCCCTGGTGGAGACCTCGCCTGTGCCCTGGAGAGGCACTTTTTCTAGTCGTGTTATTATTTTTCACTTGATGTGGTCGACCGTCGAAGCTGAGCTCTTGAACTTGAACCTTCAAGTTTGAGCTCACACACACAGAACAAGTGTTTGTGTACAGCATTCTTCTCATCCACCGTTCTGCCATTCAACACATTATTTAACGCGATGTTCAGCTAAAGCTTTCCCCACAATTACAGAAAGCAGAAAAGGATGCACTAGTATAGCGCCCTGAGGGACTGAGATCAGATTCTAAAAATGTCTATTACATCCTGACAGTTTCATTATTAACCCATTCTGACCCGAGATCAGATTCTAAAAGTGTCTTCGATTTTTCAAAAATAGCAGACCTACAAGCTCGTATCGCGCCACTCGGTGGCGCGATATGAGCTTGTAGATCTGCTATTTTTAAATAGCTAAAGCATAACATGATGCCGACACCAAAATGGGTGCCCGGTCAGAATGGGTTAAGTGGTAAATATGTATTTAGGCATCCAACAAGTGCACTTGTTGGATGCCAAAAATAACTTAATCCACAGTTTAATCCATAGTCACGGACTGCCAAGGACTAGTATGGACGAGTTATGAGGTTATTACCGGTATCATACAGTATATGAAAGTCATCATCCGATTAGCTTGCCGTTGCTAATGCTAGCGGTAAACGGACCTTTTTTGCACTGACCAAGCTGGACGCTCCATGGACTTCTGTGATAACAGCGAGGTTTGCCAATGCTTTTCTCGGAATTGAGGCTTAGATTGAGATGATAAAGCAAAAATAAGGGCACATATATATATATATATATATATATATATATATATATATATAAATGGACCTCGTGGTTAGAATATCAACGCTTCTGATGACTTTTGAAGTTGCGATCGGCACATTAGCTTTAAAATGAGCTTCCAGCTGATTTGGGGCTTTTCAAACAAAAATGATCCGCTGTATCCCGGACTGGCAGGGAAGCGACAGCGCAGGATAGTTCAATCGAGTCGGCGGTCAAAGTGTTTTAAGCGAGCTGTGTGTGTGCAGACTTTATTCTTTGCCTTTGATCTTTCTTTTCATTGCTTGTGCCAAATTCTCTCTCTTTTTTTTAATGCTGTGTGTGTGTGTGTGTGTGTGTGTGTGTGTAAGCTCACCCATCGCCCGCCCGGCATTGGGTCTTATGTGGAGCTCCGGGCTTCAGTCACATAAGCTTCGGATCCCTGGATGTGGAGGTGCATGTGGAATAGAGAATCTATTTTCCAATGTCTCGCTACAGACAGAATTTAATTATATTCAGCCGTGAAACAACCGGTGGTGGGCAAAGTATACTCGACACCATAGTACAGACAGTCATATTTGCACCGGGAGTATCTACACTTTGCCCCAACTACAAGTGGAAGTCGGTCAGTCAAATGTATATATACACTTGAGTGAAAGTACTTCGTTTAAAAAACAAACAAAGACAACAACAAAACAAATATGAAATATTCAATAGTACAAATTACTGGACAACATCTACAACTAAGCTACAGGTCTGCAGTGTCATGGAGACACTCACTCGGCTGGATATTCAGAGGAAAGGTCTCAAAATAATTGGTGTTGCAAATATGTTATCCCACGATTTTTGTAACCTATTTTTTTTTTCACCCAGTGTCAATTATCTAATGTAATCATGCACGATACACTCCCTCTGCCAACCTGGGGAGAGCAACAGACTGACCTCATGCTTCTTTCTATGCATGAGGAGTCCAAGCCGCTTCTTTTCACCTGCCAGGGGGGGGGGGGGGGGGGGGGGAGTTTCCCTGGGTTGGATGTATAGCGCGTGGAAGGAACACGTTATTCCGTTATTTACTGCATGTTTTTTTGTGAGCGTACCTACCCTAGGGGACACGGGGAGAACATGTGAGGGTACCTACCCTAGGGGACACGGGGAGAACATGTGAGGGTATACCTACCCTAGGGGACACGGGGAGAACATGTGAGCGTACCTACCCTAGGGGACACGGGGAGAACATGTGAGGGTACCTACCCTAGGGGACACGGGGAGAACATGTGAGCGTACCTACCCTAGGGGACACGGGGATAACATGTGAGCGTACCTACCCTAGGGGACACGGGGAGAACATGTGAGGGTACCTACCCTAGGGGACACAGGGAGAACATGTGAGGGTACCTACCCTAGGGGACACAGGGAGAACATGTGAGGGTACCTACCCTAGGGGACACAGGGAGAACATGTGAGGGGACCTACCCTAGGGGACACGGGGAGAACATGTGAGGGGACCTACCCTAGGGGACACGGGGAGAACATGTGAGGGTACCTACCCTAGGGGACACGGGGAGAACATGTGAGCGTACCTACCCTAGGGGACACAGGGAGAACATGTGAGCGTACCTACCCTAGGGGACACGGGGAGAACATGTGAGGATACCTACCTTAGGGGACACGGGGAGAACATGTGAGGGTACCTACCCTAGGGGACACAGGGAGAACATGTGAGGGTACCTACCCTAGGGGACACGGGGAGAACATGTGAGGTTACCTACCCTAGGGGACACAGGGAGAACATGTGAGCGTACCTACCCTAGGGGACACGGGGAGAACATGTGAGGGTACCTACCCTAGGGGACACGGGGAGAACATGTGAGGGTACCTACCCTAGGGGACACGGGGAGAACATGTGAGGGGACCTAACCTAGGGGACACGGGGAGAACATGTGAGGGTATCTACCCTAGGGGACACGGGGAGAACATGTGAGGGTATACCTACCCTAGGGGACACGGGGAGAACATGTGAGGGTACCTACCCTAGGGGACACGGGGAGAACATGTGAGGGTACCTACCCTAGGGGACACGGGGAGAACATGTGAGGGTACCTACCCTAGGGGACACGGGGAGAACATGTGAGGGTACCTACCCTAGGGGACACGGGGAGAACATGTGAGCGTACCTACCCTAGGGGACACGGGGAGGACATGTGAGGGTACCTACCCTAGGGGACACGGGGAGAACATGTGAGGGTACCTACCCTAGGGGACACGGGGAGAACATGTGAGGGTACCTACCCTAGGGGACACGGTGGAGAACATGTGAGCGTACCTACCCTAGGGGACACGGGGAGAACATGCTAACTCCACACAGAAAGGCCCTTTCGCCAAACCCGCCTCGGGTATGAGCACGGATGATGCGGAGGAGAGAACACGCGCCCAGCGCCCACACAGCGTCCCCAGCGGGAATCAAACCCAGGACCTTCTAGGCATTACAGGCACGGTGGCACAGCCACAGGAGGCATAGACATAGGAGAATTCTGCCGCGACAGCGATGTTATACCGTACAGTCACTGCGAGAGGGCCATTTGTCACACCGCTTTGATAAAGTTAACCCATTCTGAACGGGCACCCATTTTGGTGTCGGCATCATGTTATGCTTTAGCTATTGAAAAATAGCAGATCTACAAGCTCATATCGCGCCACCGAGTGGCGCGATACGAGCTTGTAGGTCTGCTATTTTTGAAAAATCGAAGAGTGACTGACATTTCTAGAATCTGATCTCAGGTCAGAATGGGTTCATCAGACCAGTGTGTGTCCGGCGGAAACCTCGTATGAATCTGATCTCAGGTCAGAATGGGTTAAATAAAGATAAAGTGATAAAGTTGTGTGCTTTGGTGATGCGATACCCCTGCAGTGTGGCATAATATCTGGATCTGAGGACCGCAAGCGACTCTGGAGGTCAGACAAAGGAGCGTGTACGTTGTGAAAAGAAGGAGCCGGTCTAACCTGGTTCACCGCGCTAATGGGCCAAAGAACACGTTATCCTCTCTCTCTCTCTCTCTCTCGCCCGTCTGCTGGGTTCACTTTCCCTCCCAACGGTACCACCGAGGGAGGCAGCAGAAAGAGAGAGAAGATGGACACACAGAGAGAGAGAGAGAGAGAGAGAGAGAGAGAGAGAGAGAGAGAGAGAGAGAGAGAGAGAGAGAGAGAATTTCTTGACGGAAGACTGTGAGCTTGTAGAGTAAATGGTGCATTTGGTAAATGGTAAATGGTGCATTTATATAGCGCCTTTATATCCAAGGCGCTTTACAGAGATTGTGCATTACATTCACCCATTCACACACACATTCATACACCGATGGCAGCGGAAACCATGCAAGGCACCAACTAGCACATCGGGAGCAATTAGGGGTTCAGTGTCTTTGCTCAAGGACACTTCGACAGTAACTCTGGGGAGCCCGGGTTCAAACTGGCAACCTTACAGTTACCATCCAGGCACTCTACCCCTGAGCCACCGCCGCCCCTAGAGTAGAGTAGATCAGCTATTTTCACTAACTGGCATATTGATGTATACTGTAGGCCAAATCAAACCCTGTAGGTGCACGCACAGTCTCTCTCTCTGTCTCTCTCTCTCTCTGCGAAGCCCAAACTCGATGCGTCACACAGTGCTGCACAATAACAAAAGAAAAATAGCCATTGATAGAACACAGGTATAAGCAGTGCAAACGGCTGCTCAAAATGCACATTATGCATGAGGCCGCTCTCACTATACACGACATAGTGTGACTGTGACTGTGTGCGTACAGTACAGGACTGTTTCGTATGCGTTTAGGTTTTTATTGAATCAGAAGCTCATATTCATACTCATGATTCACATTGCCCCGAGATTCAACAGCAGCGCACCCGGGTACACTTGCATAACACACTTTAACCCAATTCTGACCTGAGATCAGATTCATACGAGGTTTTCCACTGGACACACACTGGTTTGATTAACCCATTCTGACCTGAGATCAGATTCTAGAAATGTCAGTCGCTCTTCGATTTCTCAAAAATAGCAGACCTACAAGCGAGTGGCGCGATATGAGCTTGTAGATCTGCTATTTTTCAATAGCTAAAGCATAACATGATGCCGACACCAAAATGGGTGCCCGTTCAGAATGGGTTAATACTGGGTTATACTGCTTCACTGTCAGCCTGCCTGCTATTCACTGTGTCAGTCAGTTCCGCGTTCAACATATGCCCTTTACTGAGCTGCATTCAAGACACTTGCCTTGTGTCCGTGACACCTGACTTGTGACACAGCTTTGATGGATGTGTTTCTGCCACACTCCCCCCCATCAAATAACATGTTTGGTCAAACCATTATGGGCTTCCATTGGAAATGGAACAGGCACAAGACAAACACAAGACAGGTGTCTTGAATGTGTGAACGAACGCAGCCCAGTAAGGGCATAATATGACGACCCCACGCGCTCACCTCCGCCCCACCCCCCTCCTGTGGCTGTGGCCATCTTGGAAACTATAAACACAATATAAACAGTGGGAGAGGGGTTTGCGCCAAAGAAAGGCCCTTTTATGAAGCTCAGATTGAGATGTTTGAACACAACGTTGATGTTTTAGTGGCTCATTCCTAAATTCGTCGCTTACCTTGCGGTTAAACTATTCTGACCGGGCACCCATTTTGGTGTCAGCATCATGTTATGCTTTAGCTATTTAAAAAATAGCAGATCTACAAGCTCATATCGCGCCACCGAGTGGCGCGATACGAGCTTGTAGGTCTGCTATTTTTGAAAAATCGAAGAACGACTGATTTAAAAAAAAATCTGATCTCAGGTCAGAATGGGTTCATCAGACCAGTGTCTGTCCGGCGGAAAACCTCGTATGAATCTGATCTCAGGTCAGAATGGGTTAAATGATGTCTATTCCTGGATAGCCTGAAAGTACCCAAGCTTTTCATGGACTAGAGAGGGGCAGATTACAGGCTATACATGGCATTATTTTTTCAATAGTTCCTGCAGGCGTTCACACAGGACCTAATAGTTCATACAAGTGTGTATTCACAGGACCTAATAGTCCGTAGCCAACATTTAACAACAGCATTGCTCGCATAATTATTGCAGGATAAAATGTGTTAAAGAATAATAACCACAAATCCTCTCCCTAAACCTTATACGGGTTACGTTCTCAGCGCCCGTACGCGTCTCACAGTGTTTCAGCCGGGAGCCTGCTAGTGCTGTTCAAAAACTCGTTATTTGTTTGACGGAATGAATAAATAAATGTAATTCCTCGGCGGAAATTTATGCCGGCAATTAAATGCCGGGTTAATCCATTTCACTTTTCACTGCATAACAATTAGCATGGTAAATATTTAATTTCCAGCTCTCTCTGGGATAAAACGAGGACGATGAATACGGAACTCGTGCATTTACACACACATTTTAACCCATTCTGACCTGAGATCAGATTCATACGAGGTTTCCGCCGGACAAACACTGGGTCTGATGAACCCATTCTGACCTGAGATCAGATTCTAAAAATGTCAGTCGCTCTTCGATTTTTCAAAAATAGCAGACCTACAAGCTCGTAGCGCGCCACTCGGTGGCGCGCTATGAGCTTGTAGATCTGCTATTTTTAAATAGCTAAAGCATAACATGATGCCGACACCAAAATGGGTGCCCGGTCAGAATGGGTTAAAACTGTTCCTTCAGGTTTATTTACGTGAATCTTTCTTGGTTTTCTTTGAAAAGGTTTAAAATGATCTAGCATTATTGTTGTCATGATGATATTATTATGATTAGAATCTTTACCATACTGTGTACC
Organism: Protomyctophum parallelum; assembly: GCF_964188405.1. Lineage (NCBI taxonomy): Eukaryota > Metazoa > Chordata > Actinopteri > Myctophiformes > Myctophidae > Protomyctophum > Protomyctophum parallelum. Next base: position 11,103,643 of record NC_139716.1, on the reverse strand, counting down.
ATTTTCATTGCAAGGACTTTTCCCATAATAATTTCTATAGTCTCTCTAGGGCATGATTTCTCAAGAACAGATTCCGAAGCTGCGCTACTGAATCTGTCGGCAGAGCCATTCAGAACGTCTATCTCTATACTGTACATTGTTGTTATATAACATAATATATAAATACAGGCGCACCCCCCACACAGGAAGAGGAGGGCTGAGGGAGGACCAACCTGGCCAACATCCTGTTATCAGCATTCTATATTGGGCGTCGCCCCCCGGAGGGTATATTTCAAGGAAACACAGCAGCAGAGGGCGCTGTTTTTGTTTTTGACGATGGGTTCCCAGATTGCTCTGGGCTATAACAGTACCAGCTGGTCAAGTATTCCCACCACCGCGGAGGTTGTGGGTTTTAACCCATTTTGGACTGAGGTCAATAAAAAAAAAAGGCTTCTAAATCAAAACATTTTTCTGAAAAACCCATGTTTCTGTGTCAGTTGGTGCTCAACCTTTTTCATGTCAATGACCCCCAGAATTCTATTGGGCCACGGACCATATATATATATGGTAAATTGTAATTCTGTGTATTTTAATGTAATCTAGAGTGAATGCACGGTTGTTGCATGGTTGTTATGCTTTAATGTATTTATTTTGTGATATCTGTAATGTTGTTCTTATTTCAATTTTTGTATGTATATTATTCTGTGAGGACCCCAGGAAGAATAGCTGTTGACAGGTGTAACAGCTAATGGGGATCCTAAATAAACTAAACTAAACTAAACCCCATCTCAAAATATGTAGTTTCAGGGACCCCCCCCAGAAGCAAATATGTTAGTTAAAAATAGTTCGCTCTGAAATATATATTCAATGATTTGCGACACATTTGAACGACTTTTCGAAAATAGCAGACCTATAAAAGCTCGTGTTCTAGATTCTAGATCGGGCTAAACATGAAAACGTATCTCCGGAGATTTAATGTACCGCCTATTTTATGAATTGAGAAATAAAACTTTTATGTTCTTTCAGCAAATCCCCCCCCCCCCCCCCCCCACACACCGTTTGAAGTTGAATGAGTTTATTTAAATACTGCCCGGTCAGCACTGTGTGCTGTTTGTTTGTGTCGTCCTGGTTCTTTGAGGCGAAGGCTTTTCATGCAGTGTGTGGCGTTTAATTATTAAAGTGATTCCTGAAAATGCTTCTCTTGTGGACACATTCAGGTCACGTAAACATGGCCGCCTCTCCCTACAGAGTGTTTTTCGATCACTCAGGTGTGTGTGTGTGTGTGTGTGTGTGTGTGTGTGTGTGTGTGTGTGTGTGTGTGTGTGTGTGTGTGTGTGAGTGTGCGTGCAATATGATGTACATACACCGACGCATTGTGAGCCTGTAGATTTGCCATTTCTGACAAATGATTGGCCGTGATAATACGGATAAAACCAGGGCTGGAGAGGGTCTTAACCCATTTAGACCTGTGGTCCAATTCTACAAAATGCCTTCTAAATCAGTTAGTTCTCACACGTTTGAGATCTTTCATCAAAAAAAAAAAACGTAGAAGAAATGCACGAAATGATTTTGACTTTCCAGCTACAGAAAGAAAAGAGACGATTCTTTATTTGCTTGGATTCCCCATCGATGATGTCACTGGTATATAGGCAGGTTTCTGAACCTTCAATTAGACATAATTGTGGACAAAATCTTATCCAACGATAACATAACATTCTTCTGCAAAGCTACATCTGGTGGTCCGTAGCTCAAATGCAGAAAAAAAAAGAATGGGTCTTAATGGAAAAAAAAAGGTTGAAAACCTGCACTCCTTCGGTCATGGGTGGAGTGGCACTGAATGGGTCTCGCCCTCCTACCAGCAATCATTCTGTACCATTTTTTTCCCCCAGCCGGGGGAGCACTTTGTTTAACCCATTCTGACCTGAGATCAGATTCATACGAGGTTTCCACTGGACACACACTGGTCTGATGAACCCCTTCTGACCTGAGATCAGATTCATGCGAGGTTTCCACTGGACACACACTGGTCTGATTAACCCATTCAGGGCGGGAACCCCATTTGTTTTATTTGATACTTTAGCTATTGAAAAATAGCCGATCTACAAGCTCATTACGAGCTTGTAGGTCTGCTATTTTTGAGAAATCGTGAAAATATTTGATATATATTCTTTCGGAGCGAACAGTTTTAACTGAAACCTTTGCTTCTGGAACAATATATTTTTAGATGAGGGTCGGCGGGCCAATTACTGTACATACAGTATCGTTTTTGGTGTCCTTGACATAAAAAAACTTTTGAGAACGACTTGACACAGAAACATAGGTTTTTTTCAGAAAACCGTCAGGATTTTAGAAGACATTTTGTAGAATCGTCCTCAGGTCTAAATGGGTTAATGGGTTAACCCATTCTGACGGGGCACCCATTTTGGTGGCGGCATCACGTCATGCTTTAGCTATTGAAAAATAGCAGATCTACAAGCTCATAGCACGCCACCGAGTGGCGCTCTACGAGCTTGTAGGTCTGCTATTTTTTGAAAAATCGAAGAACGACTGACATTTTTAGAATCTGATCTCAGGTCAGAATGGGTTCATCAGACCAGTGTGTGTCCCAGTGGAAACCTCGTATGAATCTGATCTCAGGTCAGAATGGGTTAAATCACAACAATGAAGAGCACGTCGTCTGCATACAGACCCCCGTGCCCTCACAGTACCAGGCTTGGTAAGTTATTAGTTTACTGCTATAAGCCCGGGATTTTTTTGGGGAGGGGGAATTTCTCTCAAGTCTAAATGGGCTCTTAATAATGAAAAAGGTTGAAAAGCACCGCTTTAGAGAAAATGGTCATGGGTGGAGTGGCACTGAATGAGTTTCAGCCCTCCTACCAGCAATCATTCTGTACCATTTCTTTTCCCCCAGCCGGGGGAGCACTTTGTTTTTTAACTGCAGGTCTTTAACCCATTCTGACCTGAGATCAGATTCATACGAGGTTTCCACTGGACACACACACACTGGTCTGATGAACCCATTCTGACCTGAGATCAGATTCTAAAAAAATGTCAGTCGTTCTTCGATTTTTCAAAAATAGCAGACCTACAAGCTCGTATCGCGCCACTCGGTGGTGCGCTATGAGCTTGTAGATCTGCTGTTTTTCAATAGCTAAAGCACGACATGATGCCGACACCAAAATGGGTTCCCGTTCAGAACGGGTTAAGCATGCAGCAGGTGTCCTAGATGGAGAATGATGCAGTCCGCCGTATAGAGAAATTGAGATACTTAGATCGGTGTCACAGTGACAAAAATGCTCCGTCACACACACACACACACACACACACACACGCACGCACGCACGCACGCACGTACGCACGCACTCACAGTCACACAGTCATAGTCACACACACACTACTTCTACGAGTGACAGTACGCCGTACACAGTAATTTAGTACACCGAGCGTCCTGCATTTGCATACAAAGATGTCTTTGTTTTGTTGCGCGCGGCGGCGCTGATGAAATTACCATGTATATTCGGAGGCCTCGGGAGAGCAAAAACGTGCCGATACTTAACCCATTCTGACCGGCATCATGTTATGCTTTAGCTATTGAAAAATAGCAGATCTACAAGCTCATATCGCGCCACCGAGTGGCGCGATACGAGCTTGTAGGTCTGCTATTTTTGAAAAAAATCGACGACATTTTTAGAATCTGATCTCAGGTCAGAATGGGTTCGTCAGACCAGCGTGTGTGTCCCAGTGGAAACCTCGTATGAATCTGATCTCAGGTCAGAATGGGTTAACGACGAGGCTTCTTATACATCCAATGCAGCTGTTGTTTTGCGCGCCGCTGTTGAAAAGCACAGGATTGCCTCGTCGATGCGACGCCTCGACCTGCACATACATTGGGCGCCGAAAATAGCCGATGCATTGCACACGCATGTGAGCTATTTGCGGCGCGAGAGCGCCGTCATACAATGGGACGTGAAACCGTGTTAACCTTTTGTCACTCTATCAAACAAATCTGACAGGCAGACACTCTCTCTCTCTCTCTCCATTTAAAAGCATCCCACTGCCTTCTCCCTCTCCCTTCCTGCTTCCCTCTCTCTCTCCCGAGTATCTCTCCATCCTCTGCTTTGCTCCAATACCCTCTTTCAACCTGACCACATTTCATTTTTCCTTTCAGCCATTCAAATTCACTTTCAAGGACTTGAATCTCATTGTGCCCCCCAATTTCTCCTCGCTCTGGATTTCATATATAGGCGTCATCTATTTGTGTATCTATACTTTTGCACTATAGGAATACGGAGTCATATAGCATACAGTATAGCTATGAAGGATACATTACATATCCATGCAAAAGCTTCTGCAGGAAAGCAGAAAACACTCAGGAAAAAGGCCATTACCAGCCCCGGGCTAGTATTAACCTTATCCATGATTAGCCCCCGGGTTAATGTTATCATCACCTACAGTATTGTAAATGACTGGCCCTTGGGCTATTATTGACATTAAGGAAATGCATAATGGTGAGCGTTGTGATTTAGAAGGCATTTATAAAATCGGCCTCGGGTTTTAAAACATTAAAACGTTTGCCCACACTACCAGCGTTTTTTACTAAATCTTTCGAGTCCCACTGAATATTTCGTTTTATGACGATGTAAACACCAAATATCTCTACAACAAAGACGAGAGTCTCTACTTTCATCGGGTGAAAAAGCTGTGTCCCTCTGCGATGTTCCCTTCTTTAGGTTGAATTTATCTTGTTTTCACCAAAAACACTGTCTGGGAATGTTATAAATACATCGCATGGATGCACATGGGACGTTATCCTCAGTGATGTATCCCAAAGGTCATCAGGGTTACGGGTCTCGCCAACATCATCAAGTCCCGACTTACGTCCCAGTAGCTACCCTCGATCAGACCCATTAGGGAAAAACCAGGGCCACACAGTCCGTTGGAAGTCCATGTATTTGGGCCCAACTTCACCTAGACTGTATTACCTTAATAAACATGGTCATGAATACTTTCTGCTTCCAGTCACTAGTTTAAAGTCTCATTTCTAATGTCATAATATTCTTTTTGGAAAATTATGGTCCCATTTATTTTAAAAAATGACCATAAAGTCGCGCATGTTCTGAGGGGCGTGGCTACCGTTACAGTCTATGATCGGGATTCCCCTCCCACTCGAGTCAAAATAAAAACCAACGGAGAAGAAGGGGGGGAAGTCCCGCCTCGTTGTCTGGGCCAGCCAATGGGCCAGACTATTATACATGGTTGTCACAAAGTCTATTCCTATGAGGCACTTGTATATATATATATTTAATTTAATACCTCAGAACGAAAATACAACATTAAGATTGGACCGGCTGCATTTGCTTTAGATCATGTTATTTCCGGATGCACTCTTAAAACACATTTAGTGCCGGAAGTGCATCAAAATAGAAGCTCCGGGGTGCCAGAGTTGTCTGATCGCTTTTACTCTGAAAGTCATGAACCGGAAACACTTTCCTAAAAAGGTTGACTTTACTAAGTGACCTCACATCCCCGATCATCTTAATTTATTTTTTTACGCTCCATATTTTGCGGAGACGGATGAGGAGCAGAAATGAAGCGCCAGCATATCGATCCATTCATCACCACGGAGAGCGCCTTGGATTAGGAGATACGAGTCATTCTTTCCGCCGCGCTAACATGGGAGTCAATGACAAGCTAATTATTGCACTGAGCGTTAGCATACGGAAAGCGAAAAGCGAAATGCCAAAAAAAAACAAAACAGGAAAAGTTCTGAATATTCTTATCTCGCCCGCGTCGCTGGGACGTCGCTAGGACGTCCACAGACGTCGTAGGCACTAATATTTCAGGATCCTTATGACGGTCTCACACGTCGTACGAACTGAAACGGTTAATCTTCGGAAGTCACAGGATCACTCACAGGTAGCCGGAAGAGCGCCCTCTGTCGTTAAACCAATGACAACACCAAGCGATGAACATCATACGTCAATGGTGGTCTGCGCCTTTGTTTTGAAATGGCAAATGTATTCCTCAATAGCATTGAATGGTGGGTTAAGTGCGGTCTTCGAGCAACTTAGTTAGTTTGCGCCGCTGAAATAGAGTGTTGAAAATTGCCTCGAGACGCAAAAAATAATAAATCACAGTGACATCTGGTGGGCTGGCTGCTCGTTTTGCTTAAACGAGGATCACTGTAAATTACACGGGATAATTGAATCATGGCTGATGATCTGCCATGAAGAAGTGCTACGAAAATCTACAGTGTCTGCAATTGTAAAGATTTCCACGCCATTATCATTTATTTCAGAAAACATTATGTCAAGGACCCCCGAAATGTATATGGTCACAAAGTCGCCATCGTCCCCCCCACCACCTGAAAAGATGGACCTTGTAGATCTCCTATTTTCAAATAGCCCAAGTAAAATATAGGGCTTAACCCTCTAACACCCGCATTCATTTCTACTTACAAAAAATAGATTTCAACCTTACTACTACTTTGTACTACTAGGACTAAGACTAAAAAATATGTAAAAAAAAAAAAAAAAAAAAAAAAAGTTTGATGAAAAATTTATAATAATTATATAATAATAATAAATTAATAATTTACATTTTGGGGATATCTTTCACAATAATGAATAAAACATGTTCTAGAAATTCTAATGATCACAAAAGAAAACATATTACAATTATTTTACCTACTTTTATTAGGGTAAAGGTCAAAAGTCTTAGGTTAATAAATGTTCAAAATTGTCCAGACATTTGGCAAATGGATTTTAGTTTTAACTCATTACTTTTTACTAATCTTTCAAAACCCACAGAATATTTTGTTGTATGACTACTGTATGTAAACACCAAATATCTCTAAAGAAAGAAGAGTCTCTACTTTCATAGGGGGATAATCGTGTGTTTCCGCAATTTTCCATTCTTTAGTTATTCCCAGTTGAATATAGCTTATTTTCACCCAAAACTATGTCTGGGAACAGAAAGCAGAGAAGAAACACTTTTTTTTTTTTAGATCAATATGTTTCGGTCATGTTTGTTTCTGGTTGTCCTTTGAACCGGAAGCCATAGATTAATTTAGCAAAAAATGTGACAGGGACATGCCTATAAGTATCAATATTATATCCATATCATGATATTAGACTGGATAACATCTGTGATTTTGGATATTGTATTATAAGTAGCCTTGCCGAGCCATGAGGCCCATAGGGGGCAGGAGTCTATCTCCTGTTTCTGTAGCGTGAGGCAGCTTGATGTACAAGTACACCCCCTGGACATGACGCTATAGTATGTCGCAGGGACTTATACCCCCAATCCAACCCTTGATGCTGAGTGTCAAGCAGGGAGGCACTGGGTCCCATGTTTACAGTCTTTGGTATGACCCGGCCGGGGATCGAACCCCGACCTCCCAGTCGCAGGGCGGACACTCTAACCACAAGGCCACTGAGCTGGTATATTGTACTATAAAGCGCTGTATAAAAATATTGGGGTCTGGGAAAAATCAGTATCGGCAGAATACTCAAAATCTAAATGATCGGAATCGGATGGGGGAGAAAAATAAAAGGCGATCGGGACATCCCTTAGAGTGAACGTCCTTCGTTACTCTGCACCGCTGGCCATGGGACTAATGGACATGGCAACCACTATCCCATTCTGAACGGGAACCCATTTTGGTGTCAGCATCATGTTATGCTTTAGCTATTGAAAAATAGCAGATCTACAAGCTCATATCGCGCCACCGAGTGGCGCGATACGAGCTTGTAGGTCTGCTATTTTTGAAAAATCGAAGAGCGACTGACATTTCTAGAATCCGATCTCAGGTCAGAATGGGTTCATCAGACCAGTGGGTGTCCAGTGGAAACCCTCGTATGAATCTGATCTCAGGTCAGAATGGGCTATGTATGCTGTGGTCATCTGTCCCTCTCACAGACATACTGTCTGTGGCCATGTAGCCCAAGGCCGCTCAGCACCGCCCGTCTCTCCTGATCAATCTAAGTGACACTCAGTCTGATGTGCACAGATGCTCAGCACAGACTATTAGCACTCCATTAGCCCATTCTGACCTGAGATCAGATTCATACGAGGTTTCCACTGGACACACACTGGTCTGATTAACCCCATTCTGACCTGAGATCAGATTCTAAAAAAAATGTCAGTCGTTCTTCGATTTTTCTAAAATAGCAGACCTACAAGCGAGTGGCGCGCTATGAGCTTGTAGATCTGCTATTTTTCAATAGCTAAAGCATGACATGATGCCGACACCAAAATGGGTGCCCGGTCAGAATGGGTTAGGAGAGAGAGGGGGAGAGAGACTCCAGCAACCAAAGAGATAAATATGTATGTATGTATGTATGTATGTATGTAGAAAGAATGTTTGTTGTCGTTGCAGCACTCTACTGTGACTGACACGTGTGTGTGTGTGTGTGTGTGTGTGTGTGTGTGTGTGCGTGCATGCGTGCGTGAGCGCGCAAGTTTCACCTAAACATTTGCACCGTACTGCATTTTTGACATCTCAATTCATAGCCGGCTTGAAATATTGGGACGCCGTTAGGCCATTATTCTTCGGTTGATCTCGTGTAACACAACCTTGAATTATAGAACCGGGAGTTCACTCAACAAAACACATATTTTACAAAACGGGACAACGCGGAGTTGAGACGCACTGCATGCAGAGAGAATCCATCCTCTGAATTTACCACTTGAATGCCAGCATCAAAACTAAACTTGGCCATTGATTTTGTTAAATGTAGGTAAAGAAAATCACACCAGTGTGAACCAAGTGGTGCAACTCTGTATCGTTTGCGTCCAGCAGGTGGCAGCCATGTCACATACTTCTGTCGTTCCAATTTCACACATGCGCACACCACTCATGCTCATGGTTACAGGTACACACACAGGTACACAGGTACACACACAGGTACACAGCTACACGGACATTGCAAGCTGGATGTAGAAGTGGTTTGCACCACTTAAAAAAGTCAGGCAAACGCGCGCTATGGGGGGCCCTGCAAGAATGACCGGCCCCAGGGGGCCCTGGCGGGGGTTAATCCGGCCCTGGCGGAAAGGTATACACTGCGTCGCTGCCACTCAAGTGACGCAGAAGCGTAAATGCTTCGCAAAGGAATCTCAGGAAAACCTCTGGAGATATTACACACGACCCAGAGCCCGGACGGAGGAGGCCCTTTTTATGTCTATGGCCAGCATATTTATTCTGGGGTTGGAAACAGTCGGACAACAAGCTCGCCTACGCGACGCGACGCAGCTGAATATCTGGAGAATCTTAAACTGTTTTGGGGGACATTCCGACTTTCACTACAACAATGCATTGTTAAACAGATGCTTCAGTAGAGCCTATTAGCACTCTATTAGGAGAGAGAGAGAGAGAGAGAAAGAGAGAGAGATAATGGACTGCCTGGCCTATTTTTCTTGACAGAGTGGATATAGGGAAAATGCTAATTTGTACTTTTTAAGTGTTAAAATGTGTCTGAGCAACTTGTAATTGTAGGCCATTTGGTGTGACCAGGAGTATAGGCTATATCTACACTTTAACTAAAGTTCTGCGGGTCAGTACTTAGTGTCCACCACACTGTCCTCGACTATAGTAGCTGCAGGCAAGCCACAAGCTGCACAGACTTACAGTAAGTGAGCACAGCACAGCATCGACAACGAGACAAGACAGGCAGGCAGACAGACAGCTCTCAGGAGAGGACAGACAACGTGCAGCGGCCACTGCACACGAGATGAGCTGGAAACCGAGCTCTGCTCTTTCTACAGCTATATATATATATAATATATATATATATATATATATATATATATATATATATATACACCTGCCGTATATATACCTGCCGAGCGAACCGAGACATCAAAGACACGCAGGTATGCACACGCACATTACAAAACCCACAAAGAGAGCTTTGAAAACATGACTAACCCATTCTGACCCGAGATCAGATTCATATACGAGGTTTCCACTGGACACACACTGGTCTGATATTAACCCATTCTGACCTGAGATCAGATTCTAAAACAATGTCAGTCGTTCTTCGATTTTTTCCAAAAACAGCAGACCTACAAGCTCATAGCGCGCCACTCGGTGGCGCGCTACGAGCTTGTAGATCTGCTGTTTTTCCAATAGCTAAAGCATGACATGATGCTATAACACCAAAAATGGGTTCCCGGTCAGAATGGGCTAATAATGAAAAAAAAAGGAAATAATATATCTACAGTATAAGATATCTTCTTGCAGCGGAACGGTGTGCAAACATGAGAATGCGCGTGCTGTTGTGACAGGGAATAGGACATTCCAATTGAATCCAACCACCGAGACTGTCAATCACCGAGTGGCGCGATACGAGCTTGTAGGTCTGCTATTTTTGAAAAGTCGAAGAACAACTGACATTTTTAGAATCTGATCTCAGGTCAGAATGGGTTCATCAGACCAGTGTGTGTCCAGTGGAAACCTCCGTATGAATCTGATCTCAGGTCAGAATGGGTTAAATACTTAACCCATTTAGACCTGAGGACGATTCTACAAAATGTCTTCTAAATCCTGACAGTTTTCAGAAAAAATGTTTCCATGTCGTTCTCAAACATTTTCATGTCAAGGACCCCCAAAAATCATAGGCCTGTGTAATTGGCCTCCGAACCCCATCTGAAAAATATGTGACCAGATTTGTCTGAGAGCCTGCCATCGCGCAAATTCCAGCTTTTCACCAGAGGAGAAAAAATACCCCCCCCCCCCCAAAAAAAATGAGTTAATGGCACAGGCAGACTCTTCACATACTATAGCATGTCTGAAAGCTGAGAGCTGAAATCGACATGTAAATATGAAATAAATGCTTAAACATGTAGCTAGGTGTAATGTTAGAGACCACAGAAGACATGTAAATATGAAATAAATGCTTAAACATGTAGCTAGGTGAGACGTTAGAGACCACAGAAGACATGTAAATATGAAATAAATGCTTAAACATGTAGCTAAAGGTGTAATGTTAGAGACCACAGAAGACATGTAAATATGAAATAAATGCTTAAACATGTAGCTAGGTGTAATGTTAGAGACCACAGAAGACATGTAAATATGAAATAAATGCTTAAACATGTAGCTAGGTGTAATGTTAGAGACCACAGAAGTGAACCTTTCAAGCCTGTTTTCTCAACCCGCTGTTTTCTGCAAGACATGAATTACTCTATAAGCCATATCTCCAAAACTGGTGGGTCAAACTGAACAACCAATATGTCAATTTGAAGCTATGATTCCCTGCTTTCATATATGACATGAAAAATCCAATGGCAGTCCCTCAGTCAAATTTGGTCACATAATGTTGTTCCAGGAACCCCCCCAGAAGAAAAGATTTGACCAAAATGGGTAAACCCATTCTGACCTGAGATCAGATTCATACGAGGTTGCCGAGTTACAAAAAACTACTTTCTGGCCTCGACAGCCCATACATTCAAACAGAAAAGTCCTGTCTGATTGCAATAAATGATGTTAAACAACGTTAAACTCTCTTTGCCACTCGATTTGCCACTTACTTCACACATTCACACGCGCACACACACACACACACACACACACACGCACACCACACACACTGCAGATGGCAGCGCAATCAGAGGCTTGAGCCTCATACAGCAGAAGTGGATGCCAGACCTATCAATGCAGAAAATCAATGACTGGAGATTTGACCTGGCTATTTGACCTGGACAATATTGACCTGCCTCCTGAGTGACTACTGTACATCTTTTATCGACTTCCTAATCACTTCTTTTATATATATATAGAGTAATATCAACGTAATATTATTTTTATATAAAGAGGTGTTTTAAGTTGTGGGCTGCATGAAGGATAAACTGATAACTATCCTTTCATGACTGTAATAGTAGCAGCAGGGGAGTGCTATGCGCCATGCGGTGATTAAATGCTTAAAGGGTCGTAAATGCTTAAGGGATCTAAATCTTCTCCTGCTTCTACCAGGTTGCCAGATCTTACGAGATAAATAAGCAACCAGGTCTATGAAAACAAGCCCTATAAAGCAAGCGGCTATAGAGGGTCCCGCCCCTCGAGAGAGAGACCCGGGAAAATAAATCCCAGTTCATTTTCCTCAGACTTTCAGAAAGTATTTATTTAAAGACGTTTATACGCCGCGGACAAAGACAAACTCTTGTCGTGACAAATCACGGACAGCAAACGCAATTTTTCGGGCTGAACATATAATTAGAAAGAAGAGAAAACGGCGGGTTACAACACTTTGTTTGTTGTTTTTCTTCATTGTAATTATTCGTATTGGTCCAAAAGTTTGTCGTCATGACTCGTCACGACAAGAGTTGGCTTTGTACGACGCTTATAAGGTATTTAAATAAATACATTTTGAAATGTCTATGGGGGAAGAATGCATCGGGAACTATTTCCTGGGCCTGGGCGTCGTCATGAAAGGGGGCGCTATAGCAGTCCTGACAACACTTCCATTTACCTTTGGGTCACGGCTGTGTTCTTTTTTTCCCTCTTGAAATCCCATAGAGAATTCTTAGATTGCGTCCTCGAGTCTCATTTGTAACTATACCATGTGACCGCTTAGTGGTCCGCGGACCGGTGATTGACAAAACGCGCCTTAACCATTATGACGGGAACCCATTTTGGTGTCGGCATCATTTATGCTTTAGCTATTGAAAAATAGCAGATCTACAGCTCATATCGCGCCACCGAGTGGCGCGATACGAGCTTGTAGGTCTGCTATTTTTGAAAAATCGAAAGAGCGACTGACATTTTAGAATCTGATCTCAGGTCAGAATGGGTTAATCAGACCAGTGTGTGTCCAGTGGAAACCTCGTATGAATCTGATCTCAGGTCAGAATGGGTTAATCCCAGAGTATGAGACGAGCGTGTCGAGGCAGCGTGTATAGCGGTCGTACCTCACTACCTCCCATTATCAAACGTAATAGAACCGAATGAATGAGAGACACGCCTTGCAGTAATTCGGCCTATTCAATCATCCGCGCTTCGTCTCCCGGCATCGAGTGCCGCGGACACACGCTACGTGACAGCTCACGTCTCCGCTCTTTTAACCCAATCTGACCTGAGATCAGATCCTAAAAAATGTCTTCTACATCCTGACAGTTTACCATTCTGACCTGAGATCAGATTCTAAAAAATGTCTTCTACATCCTGACAGTTTACCATTCTGACCTGAGATCAGATTAAAAAAAATGTCTTCTACATCCTGACAGTTTTCTGAAAAAGCTATGTCAGTGGTTCTTCGATTTTTTTCAAAAATAGCAGACCTACAAGCTCGTAGCGCGCCACCGAGTGGCGCGCTACGAGCTTGTAGGTCTGCTATTTTTCAATAGCTAAAGCATAACATAATGCTATAACACCAAAGAGGGGTTCCCGTTCAGAATGGGTTAATGCCACGAGCGCTCATTCACACCCATTCTTAGCGCCGCAACGCAACGCTCGCTCAATCGCGAGGAGGAAGAGGAGAGCGGGGGGGGCATGAAGGAACGCTGTGAAGAGGCCGGGTTTTTTTTTTAAGGAGATGGAGCTGGATTACACACACTCTCTCTCTCTCTCTCTCACACACACACACACGCACACACACACACACACACACACACCACACACACACCTCCGCCCCATCATCAGTCGTGATGGCTCTCTCTCTCTCTGGCTGCCAGAAACTCCATTAGGAGCAGTTTGACTTGTGTGTGTGTGTGTGTGTGTGTGTGTGTGTGTGTGTGAGAGAGTGAGTGTGAGTGTGAGTGTGAGTGTGTGAGAGAGAGAGAGATACAGAGATACAGATATACAGAGATCCAGAGAGAGAGAGATACAGAGATACGAGAGAGATACAGAGACACAGAGATACAGAGACACAGAGAGAGAGAGATACAGAGATACAGAGATACAGAGAGAGAGAGATACAGAGATACAGAGATACAG